>NW_016804154.1:262843-267923 GCF_001698545.2 Rhinopithecus bieti
TATCGGGGGGAGGGGGGAGGGATTGCATTGGGGAGTTATACATGATATAAATGATGAATTGATGGGTGCTGACGAGTTGATGGGTGCAGCACACCAACATGGCACAAATATACATATGTAACAAACCTGCATGTTATGCACATGTACCCTAGAACTTAAAGTATAATAAAAAAATGAAAAAATAAAAAATAAAAAATAATAAATAATAAAAATAAAAATAAAAAGTGCAACTTTCACGGTTCATCCATCTAGCTTCTCCTTCTTGCGTTTCTCATGTTTGTATCTACTGAGTAGAGACATTTGCCATGTTTCTAAAAATATGAGACTTTCTTAATTTTTGAAAATCTTTTGAATTGTATCTTTATTAAGTAGGTCCACTTCAAAGTAGAAAAGTGTGTTCGTCTGCAGTTATATCTAAATAATTATGTTCCAGTCATTAAACATTAGTAGGTGGCCTGTTTAGTATCAGCACTGCATTTTATAGCTGTCCAAAACTCTGAAGTAGTGATTTGAAAAGCAAAGGAAATAGTAGTGGAAACAGAGAGTACTGAGAGCTTTCCTACCCCACATTGTCCACGTGACTGGCATTTATTTCTTATAAGAATTTCTGCTCATCTTGCAAAATGCCATAAGCATGCCTTTAATTTAGAGTAATTTAATTTAATTTCTAACATTTTAACACAAATGGCTTGAAAAAGAAAAAAGAACAAAATAATTACATTTAATTTCATGGTTTCAGATTCCCAAAAGCCATCATATTCTTTGGTGTGATTGAAGACTTCCATTAAGGAAGGGAAGAAAAAAATTTGTGAAACTTTTACTCTTTTTTAGGAACACAAACAGAATTTACGGTGCCATTCTATTAAATATTTACTAGGAAATACAGCTGTGGTGATTTCGTGGTACTTAGAAATGCAGAAATCATTCAAAAGAAGTGGGTCTAATTTCTGATGGAAGAATGCCTTATAATTTCTTTCTTAATGTCAATTCAAGTTGGAAAAAAGAAATCTCAGGATGAAGGATACTCTATTTTTGTATGTCTCTTTATATCTTATAGAATACAGCATTAGATTTTAAATTTATGAGAGTAAGCCCAGAGGTAGATTAATAGTTGGTTGACTTAGGACCTTAAAAGATCATCTAATAACCTTTATTCCTGCTAATCCATCTCTCTAGGAAAGCCCAAGTAGATTTTAAGAGTCAATTCAGCTTTCAGAAGAAATTCATTTATTAGTAGCAACCAAGCAGGCTTCTTCCTTAGCCTAGAATACGCTTTCCTGTAAAAAACTGTTTCTTATCCATGGAAGTCTTCTTGATCATGTTTCAAGGCTTCACTGAAATTTATACCCAGTAGGGAAACTTCTCCCATTCCTCCAACTGGAATAAATCATCATTCTACACGTTTCTATAACAATTTTATACCTCATTTTGGGTATTTATATTTATATATAATTTATATTTGTATAAAATTATAAATATGTTGTCTATGTACACATTTCTGGGTAAAAAGAAAATGAAATACATTATTATATTCTATGGATAAGTTTTACTTTGAGTTAACTTTCTAGTTCTGATCCATTGGAAACCTAATAAGGATAGAATTTAATATTGGCTATGAGAGAAATGACACCTGGTTGATAAAATATTTTATTAATTTAGAAGGTTGTAAATAAACTATCAATACTTAATGGGAAGCCATGGCTTTGGACTTGCCTGAGTGTGTGACTTATAACTGGAAACATCTTTTGCATAGAGGCATACCTCGTGTATTTGAAAAGCATGCTGTATTATTTTTTAAGTATTCCCCCCTTCTTTAAAAAAAAAAATCTGGTAAATTTCAATAGCTTTGGGGGTGTTTGTTTGTTACATTGATGAATTGTTTAGTGAAGTCTGAGATTTTAATGCAGTCATCACCGACCAGTGTACTTTGTAACGAGTATGTAGTTTTTTATCCCTTACCTGACTCCCACCATCCCCTTTCTGAGTCTCCAAATTTCATTATATCACTCTGTATGACTGCATACTCATAGGTCAGCTCCCACTTATAAGTGAGAACATAGAGGAGTTTTCAATTCCTGAGTTACTTCACTTAGAATAATGGCCTCCGACTCCATCCAAGTTGCTGCAAAATACATTATTTCATTCTTTTTTATGGCTGAGTACTATACCATGGTGTATATATATTACATTTTCTTTATCTACTCATCAGTTGATGGGAACTTAGGTTGGTTCCATATTTTTGAAATTGTGAATTGTGCTGTGACAAACATGTGCAAAATATATCTTTTTTATATACTGACTTCTTTTCTTTTGGTTAGATAGCCAGTATTGGGATTGCTAAATTGAATGATAGATCTACTTTTAGTTCTTTAAGAAATCTCCATAGTTTTCCAGAGAGGTTGTACTAATTTGAATACCAATCAGCAATGTATGTGTTCCTTTTTCACAACATCCATGCCAATATCGACTGTTTTTTGGCTTTTTAATAATGGCCATCCTGACTGGGGTAAGGTGGTATCTCCTTGTGGTTTTTATTTGGTTTTCCCTGATGTAGTGATTTTGAGCATTTTTTCATGTTTATTAGCCATTTGCATGTCTTCTTCTGGGAAATATCTATCTATTCGTGCCATTTTTTCCACTTTTTCATAGGATTATTTGATTTTTCTTGCTGATTTGTTTGAGTTTTTTGTAGATTCTGTATATTAGTTATTTATCAGATGCATAGTTTGTAAACATTTTCTCCTATTCTGTGGATTGTCTGTTTAATGATTATTTCTTTCACTGTGCAGAACAGCATCCCCCTCTTCTAAATGACAATTATTTCACTAACAATTATGAAATATCATATTATATGTCTTATATTTTGAAAAAATAGTTTTAAAATAATAAATTGTAATGTTAAACATACTAGTCAAAATCAGTAAAATATTCATATATGAACTAAACTTTACACTTACCAAACAAAAACATTATCCATTACAGTTCATACTGTGTTTTACTCATTTAAATTTTAAATACAAATGAAAACTCTAAGCTATCCTGTAAAATGATAGAATTGAAATAACTCAAGTTTTTTTCCTTGATCTTTACAATCTCTGTGTCATTACTGTTTATTTTTAATCTATTGTTTAAATGCAGGAATATGTACTATCACAGGATTTAGAGACATAAGCTTTACCTAAAGCAAACTTGAATGATTCCTAACCATTGTGAACTTACTCTTGAAGGAAAAACACATGGAGTTGAGTCCATGAGTGTCAGAGGCTGGCCGTATAACTGGAAGTTTCTTGAATTAATTTCCATAAAAAGGACAAAGTTTACTAAAGCACAGGTAATACAAATGTGCTAATTTGAAGCTTACATGTAGTCTTAGTGAACTTACACTTCTGTACAAAGTGGAGTAGCAGATATTGGATTTACTTTCCTTTCTGAAACAATGTTTTAAACACAGCAGAAAAATATATAAAGCAATCATTTCCAAGACACTGGGCACCACACAGTAAAAGACACTGATCTCTGAAAATGGAACACAAACAATTTTGGCCCTAAAATTGCCTCTTGTTACTGCCTGGAAAGAAACTTCATACCCTTTAGTGAAAAGAGGACAGCCCAGGAAGAGTCCCAAAGAATTTCAGAGTTGAGGAGACTTGGCTTAGAGTCTAGAGAGATTGTATTGGCTATAGTTTCCAGAACATACTACCAGAAGAGAGTTTCACAGAGAGAGAACTGTGGACGTCTTCAGAGAGCCTGCCACAAATATTCTAGAGTAGTAGTAGTAGCATGTAGAGTAGCATGTAGTAGCATTCTAGAGTAGCATGTAGTATTTGGAAACTACCCAAGGCTGAGGAAAGAATCATCTAAGAGGATTAAAGGCAAAAGTGCTCAGCATTTACATGGGGCCAGAAACAATATGTGTTCCCACCAGCTAAGCTGGAAGACTGATATTTTATGTGCCATTGGGCACATTATAGAAAAGGATCTAAAGCAAGAGTAGACAATATTTATCCCTAGATTGATCACTGCTTTGAAGCTGCCTAACAACTAATAAATGCAAGATCAAAAAAGATCAAAATGTTTCCAAATAACTGCATCCATAAATAAAGCTCAAGAAGATTTAGAAGAAGAAAAAAATATCCAGCACCCCAAAGAGTAAAATTTACAAAATCTGTCATCCAAGCAAATACTACTAGATAGGAAAAGAAGCAGAAAAATACACCCCATAATAAGGGAACTAATCAATCATCAAAACTGACACATGGTCAACCACAGTGGCTTATGCCTATAATCCCAGTGCTTTGGGAGGCCTAGGCGGAAGGATCACTTGAGACTAGGAGTTCGAGACCAGCCTGGGCAACATAGTGAGACCCTCTCTCTACCAAAAATACAAAAATTAACCAGGTGTGGTAGCATGCTCATGAAGTTCTAGCTACTCAAGAAGCTGAGGCAGGAGGATCACTTGAGCCCAGGATTTTGAGGCTACAGTGAGCTATGATCATGCCACTTTACTCCAACCTGGGTGACAGAGTGAGACCCTGTCTTTTGAAAAATAAAATAAAATAACTAAAATAAAAACACAGTGGCAACTCTTGAAATTAGATTTCCTCTCAACTAATCAGGTGTGTTATTGTTGTTACTTGTTTTTATGTTATTATTTCTGTTATTTAGTAACATTCCCTAAGTAAATTTGCAAAAGTGTGTTTTGGTCATATGCAGCCAAGCAGTCTCTACTTGGTTAGCTCATTGGTCACCTAATAATTGGACAGAAATCTCCTTACATGTCTTGAACCAGTAAGTCTTCCAACTTTTACAAGGGACTCTATATATGTATTGAAGTATGTGTACAGTGTTCCAGCAGGCAGGTTATAGTTATGCCTTAACTTTTACTTCTGGCTTTCATAGATCTTCAATGTTAGTCAGTATTCCTCACTGTTTTGTCTACATGCATATTTTCTTCTGGTATCATTTTTCCTCTCTCTAAATTTTTCTCTTAAACAAATTTCTAGTGTCACTGAGAAAACCCAGACACTGGGTTTACTATATAAAGACTTTAAATCAGATTATATATACATATATATATATA
>NW_016804154.1:268552-280925 GCF_001698545.2 Rhinopithecus bieti
TATATATATATAAATTGAGACAGATTCTTGCTCTGTTGCCCAGGCTGGAGTGCAATTGCATGATCTTGGCTCACTGCAACCTCCGCCTTCCAGGTTCAAGCCATTCTCCTGCCTCAGCCTCCGAGGCAACAACTCCTGACCTCAGGCAATCTGCCCGACTTGGCCTCCCAAAGCTCTGGGATTACAGGCATGAGCCACCATACCAGGCCTATTTTTAAATATTTATAAAGAATTAGGCTGGGTGTGTTAGCTTACACCCATAATTCCAGCACTTTGAGAGGCTGAGGTGGGCAGAACGCTTGAAGTCAAGCATTTGAGACCAGCCTAGCCAACATGGCAAAATCCCGTCTCTACTAAAAACAGTAAAATCAGCCAGGTGTGGTTGTCATGGGCCTGTAATCCCAGCTACTCAGGAAGCTGAGGCATGAGGATCTCTTGAATCCAGGAGACAGAGGTTGCAGTGAGCCAAGATCATGCCACTGTACTCCCACCTGGGTGACAGAGCGAGACTCTCTAAAAAAAAAAAAAAAAAAAAAGAAAAGAAAGGATAATGTCTAAATAACTAAAAGAAATTATGAGAATGATGTATACTAACATCAATAAAATGTAGAAAATATAAAAAAGAATAATCGGATATTCTGGAATTAAAAAGTACAATAATTGAAAAGTTGGCTAGAGGGGCTCAACAAAGTTTGAGTTGGTAGAAGAACAAACACGTAATTGTAAAGATAGGTCAATTCTGATTATATATTCTGAGAAACAGAGAGAACAAAATGAGGAAAAATGAGTATAACCTCAGAGACATGACATATAATACCAAGTTTATCAACAAGCAAAATAAGAATTCAAGAAAGAGAGAAATAAAGGGGAGGAGGGAATACTAAGAGAAACAATGGCTGAAAACTTTCCAAATATGCTTAAAAACATTAAAATTATTGAAAGAACATAATCAGCTTCAAGTAGGGTAAACTCAAAGATTCCCACCTAGACACAAACTGTTGAAAGCTTAAGAAAAGAGAGAATCGTGAAAGCAGCAAGAGAGAAGAAATGTACTACATACTAAAGACAAATAAAACATTTTATAATGATAAAAGGGTCTATCCTTTACAAAAATATAACAATCATAAATGTATATACTCCTACCAAGAAGCCCCAAAATACATCAGGCAAAAACGGAAACAACTGGAGGGAGAAACAGACAATTCAACAAAGATAGCTGAAGGCTTTAATAGGTCAATAAAAACTTTCCAGTATGAAATTAAGAGAAAAAAATGAAAATAACCAAACCAAATATCCAATAGGTGAAGGACAAGGTCAAAAGGTGTAATGTGCATAATTAGCATACCAGAAAGAAAAAAAGGGATAATGGAACAGAAGGAATATTTGAAGTAATAATGGCAAAGAATGTTCCAAATTTAATAATAGACATTAAACGAAACATACAGAAAGCTCAAAGAACACTAAGTGGAATAAATATCAAAAACTAAACATAGGCACATCATGTTCAAACTGCAGAAAACCAAAGATAAAGAGAAAATCTTGAAAGACTCTAAAGAGAGAAAAGCACTTTACCTATATAAGAGCGAGGACACTTAAAACAAAATTCTCATCAGAAACCATGGAAGTAAGGAGAGAGTACAGTGAAATATCTAAAGTATATTTAAAGCCTTTAATATTTCTTTAACTATTAAAGAAAACAACCATCAACCTAGAATTGTATATCCACTGAAATTATCTTTTAAAATGAAAGAAAATACTTTTCAGATAAACAAGAAATGAGATAATTTATTACTAGCAGACCTGCCCTGCAAGAGATTACAGATGAAAGAGCTGCAAAACACAGACCTTAAAAGGTTAAAAGAGAGTCTTCCCACAGAAAGAAAAGGATATAGGTCAAAAACTTGGATATGCATACAGAAAAGAAGAACATTAGAGAAAAAAATCAATACAATTAAAACAAATGTTTTAAAATTCTTAACTGATCTAAAAGATAACTGTTTAAATAAATAAAAACAACAATATATTGAGTGATCATGGCATACACCTTTTACCTTGTCCCCACATCTTGGATATTTTATTTGATTATTTTTGTTTTTTCTTTGAATTTCATATTGGAAAGTTTCTATGAATGACAGTAATGTTGTAAGGAATAGGAAGGACAAATTGGGAATACTTTGTCATATGGTACTTGTGCTACATATGAAGCAGTATGGTATTATTTGAAGGAGGATTCATCTTAGTTACAAATGTATTCTGAAAACTATATAGCAAAAACTAAAAACTAAGTTTAAATATCATTTCTATGCTAAGAAAGAAACAAAATTAAATTATATAAAACACTCAATTAGGCCTAAAACACAAAAAGGACAATAAATTAAATTAGAGCAGACACAAGTGAAATTGGAAACAAGAAAACAATAGATAAAAATCAATAAAACCAAGAGCTGGTTATTTAAAAAGGTCAATAAAATTGAGAAATTCTAGCCAGGCTAACTTAGAAATAAAGAGAAAAGACACAAAGTGAGATCATCACTACAGATCTCATAGACATTAAAAAGATAATAAAAGAATACTATGAAAAACTCTCTATGCCAATGAATATGTTAACTCAAATGAAATGTACCAATTCCTTGAAAGACACACAACCACAACAAAAGTAGAAATAATCTGAATAGGCCTATATCTAGCAAAGGAATTGAATAAAAATTTCATAACTTTCAAAAAGACACAGAAGGAATCCTGATTGAAAAAGCAGTAATACATCCTTATTTGCAGAAACATGGTCTTGTATATAGAAAATCTTAAGGAACCAGCTAAAAAGCAAAGTTGCAGGATATAACATCACTATACACAAATCAACTATATACATGCCACCAATGAACAGTCCAAAAATAAATTTAAGGAAACAATTCTATTTACAATAGCATTAAAAAATACATTTAGGAATAAATCTACCATGAAATGCATGACTTGTACACCAAAAGCTGCCAAATTTCTTGGAAAGAAATTTAAAAATACCTAAGTAAATTGAAAGATATTCATGTTTAAGCAGTAGAAGACATTCTTGTTAAGATGGCAATACTTTTCAAACGATATACACATTAGATGCAATTTCTATCAAGTTTTCAGCATCCTTTTTGCAAAAAGTAAACAGCTGATCCTAAGATTCATATCTAAGTGCAAGGAAACCATATAGCCAAATCAATTTTGACTAGGAACCAATCTGGAGGATTCATGTTTCCCAACTTGAAAATTTACTACTACAAAGCTACAATATTCAAGACTTTGTGGTATTAGCATAAGACTAGTCACATAGATCAACAGAATACAATGGAGAGCCTGGAAATAAATCCTTACAATGAGGATCAATTGGTTTTTCACTATGGTTCCAAGATATTATAATGGAAAAAGATTAGTCTTTTAAACCAATGGTGCTGGGACCACTGGATAGTCACAAGCAAAAGAATAAATTTGAACCACTTAAACTAGGCAATAGTTTTTCTCAGGTGTCACACCAAAAGCACAAGCAACAAAAGGAAAAAAAGACAAGTTGAACTTCATCAAAATTTAAAACTTTCATGCTCCAAAAGATATCATGAAGGACATATAAAGATCACGTACGAAATGTCCACAGAATAAAATAAAATATTTTTAAATCATATGTCTGATGAATAACTTGTCTCTAGAATAAAGAATTCTTACAATTCAACACTAAAAACACAATCCAATTTTAAATGGGAAAAGGATTTGAATAGAAGTTTCTACAAGTAATATATATAAATGAACAATTAGCACATGAAAAGATTCTCAAAATCATTAGTCATTAGAGAAATACAAATTAAACCAAAATAAGATACCTCTTTACAACCACTAGGATAACTATAATAAAAAAAGAAAGATAATTAAAAGTCTTGGCCAACACATAGAGAAATTGGAGCCTACAAGCATTGCTTGAAGGAACAAATTATGATTTATCCACATTGGAAGCAATTTGGCATTTCCACAAAAAGTTAAACATAGAGTTGCCACATAACCCAGCAAATCCACTCCAGTTATAACCCAAAAGAATTCAGAATATATGTCCACACAAAAACCCAAACACGAATGTTCATAGCAGCACTATTGATAATAGCCAAAAAGCAGAAAGAACTCAAATGCCTATCAATTGATAAATAAGCACAATGTGCTATATCCATACAATGAAATATTATTGATTCATAAAAATCAAGGAACACATGCTACAACACAGATTAACCTTGAAAGCATTATGCTAAGTGAAAAAAAAAAAAACCAGTCACAAAAGACCGCATTATGAGATGTGAAGACTAGGCAAATTCATAGAAAGAGATAGAAGATCAGTTGTTGCCAAGGGCTGGGAAGAGAGAGTAATGGGGATTGACTGCTAATGTGTATAAGGTTTCTTTAGGCAGTAGTAAAATCTATAGGTGACAATAATGCATTGCATCTTTAAAATATGTCAAGCAAGTACATTTTTACCACCAAAAAAAAAAATGATAACTATGTGAGAAAGCAGCTATGTTAATTAACTTGATTATGGCAATCATTTCATAATGTATGCTATATCAAAATATCACCTTGTACACCATAAATATATCTAATTTCTATTTGGTAATTATGCCTCAATAAAGCTGGTGGAAAAGTAAAAATTTTCTCAAAGATCTTTAACAAGTTGGGTATTGGTGATTGTCACACAATTTTGTGAGTATATTAAAAACCATTTAATTGTACACTTCAAAAAGGTGACTATTATGGTATGCAAACTATACCTTTTAAAAAATCCACTCCCCCTGCATCAACATTTTACAAGGTCTTCCTTGTTGTCAACTCCAACCCTATCTCCTCTGCTCCCTACCACCATCATCTCACTTTATAACCCAGGGAAATGGGATATTTTCTACTTTTCCTAGATTGAAAAAAAAAGGAAACTTGAATCACCTTAGCATGATTGAAAAAAGTTAATCCATAGTTTAAAAAACATTATAAAATATTCTTACCCAGGTTTTATAGGTGAGTTCTACCAAAACATAAGGAACAAATAAGACTAATCCTACATAAACTCTTCCCTAGAAAGACCAAACATTTTTCAGCTTATTCAAAGAGTCTAGTATAACCTTGATACTCAAACTAGATAATGACAGCAAAAGTAAAATTACAGTTCAGTCTCATTAATTAGCACCTTGTTTTGTGGTCCAACTACAGATTCAGGATGGATTACCACCCAAAATTTTTTTTGGATATCAACATTGATGATGTGTGGCGTTCACATAATGAGGCTTTGTGGGGAGGTCAGGATTGGCTTTCCAAGCTGGTACAAAAATGGCTAAAGAGAGAAAGGGAAGGAGACTGATTTCGGGGTTTTCTTGTGGTAGGAGGTGGTGCAGAAGTGACTGTTCTTTTGCACAAGCTGGAGCTTGCGTAGTCTGAATTTCCTGTCTGCTCCAAAGGAAGGAACACCCAGGCTTTACTAGTAGCTTGATCAAACAAACATGGAACAGAAGGGGTAAGGAGAGGAATAAGACTCAATGCTATCACAAATCAAACATCCAAAAATGAAGTCAGATTCTTTTTCACAACTCAGTCCTGACTGACTCATGTCTGAGACATGTCATCATCAGTCTTTATTTCTAAACTAAATTTTGGTACATGTCCAGGCCATTTCTGCAGAGTGGCTTTAAAAGAAATGTACAAAAAAACCTGATCTAAATTTTAACAATAGTTATAAAAAGACAATTTATCATGATCAAGTTTGGCTTATTCCAGGAATTCAAAATTCGTCATCAGACAAATTTGTTAACGTATTGCCTTAACCAATAAACGAAGGAAAGCAAATAATTAGTTAAATAGCTACTAAAAACATTTGATAAAATACAACCTTAATTCAAGATATATTTTTTATTGATTTAGAAATAGAGGAAAAAATTTAATGTGCTAAATATATATACAAAGCAATCCTTAAAAATACATACTTAGAAAAATATTTAAAGTGTCCTGTTTAAAACCAGGAACAAAACAATAGTATACACATCTCCACTGCTAGTAAACATTGTACTGGAATTGTTATCTCTCACAGGGGAAAAAAAAGAAACAAACGGTACAAGAAACGAAAAAGAAAAACTGATTATAATTATTGATAATATTCATGTGCACTTTAAAAACCCAAAAGAATCTACAGATATGAGAATTCATTAGTAAGCTCAGTCAGGTGAATAAATATAAGATCAATAGTCAGTTTTATATCTAGTCAACAGTAACAAATGAAGAGAATATGAATAATAAATATAACCATTTATAATAGCTCAAAAGTATAATTAATAAAAGAATAAATATAACAAATATACAAGATCCTTAAGGAGAAAATTATAAAGCTGATTAAAAGGCATTACAGAAGGCCTAAATGACTGAAGAGACATATTATGTCAATAAATAAGAAAACATTGTGGAGTTCTTGATTCTCTCCAGCTGTAATTCAAGATCTAAGTTAATATTACCCGAAATCCAATAGGATTTGCAGTTGAATTTGACAAGCTTATTCTAAATTTTATTTAGAAGTACAAAGATTTAAGACAGTCAAGAAACTACTGAAGAAGGAAAAAGAGAGGACAATTTACCTACCATATGTCAAGGTTTCTGACAAATCTGTACTAATTAAGACAATGTGGTACTGGAATGGAAATATACATAATAGGTCAAGGGAAAACAACTCACAAAACCCCCAAATACGCACATGTATGGATGCAATGTATAATGAAGGTGGCACTGCCTTTTAGTGAGACAGTGAATAGGGCTGGAACAATTGATTATTCACAGGAGACAAAAGAAAATTAATCCTCACCTTACTGTAAAAAGTCAATTTGAGACAGATTAAAAATGAAAAATAAAACTTTCAAGTGATATAACAAAATGAGAGTGATCCTTATAATAATGTAATGTGGAGTGTTTATTGAACAAGGGCTAACCATAAAAATGTTTACATCTCCACACCATCAGTCACTGGAGGTGGACCACCCTGAAAATGGGGCATGAACTTGGATGAAGCACCTCTCTTCAGCTGAGTCCATCTCTCAAAGAAGCTGGTAGCTGAAGGTAGTCTTTGGGCAGCACTCCTAGAAACTGGGAGAGAAAGAACCATTTCTGAAAAGGGGAAGGAAGTGTGTATCACTCAGTGATATCAACTGCAGAATGAGTGGACACAGCTGTTTGATATAAGGAAATTCATTACTGATATTCACTGTGGTTTGAAGATTGGAGTTGTCTTCAGATTCCAAGCTCTTCAATATGGCCTCTCACCATTTGGTATTTCTGGAGCAAAATCTGGGGCCAGACCTGTAATATGTATCAACTGCTTATATCTGCTTTCTCCTCTCCTAGCCCTGCCCTAGAACTGGTATATTGCCATCTGGCTTCATTTTGGGGTTGGTGGTAGTCAAAATTGAGAATTTGACATGTGGAAAATTTTAAATCTGAATTTTGGTAGGTGCCAGCAGCAGTTTCAGTAATCAGTGTCACTTCTAATCACACCCACCAAGCCCTCTCTACCACCACCCATCACTACCCTTAGGGTTAACCTAGCACTGGCCTCTGAGTCACGGTTTATCTTACCTCTTCCTTTCTTCTCCCACTCTCTGCAGGTTGGAGAGTAAGATGAGACAATTTCTTGAGCACAGTGGTGGTTAAACAAAGATTTGCATTTTCTAGGGATGAGTTTAATTTTCTAGGAGGCTTTGGAAACAAGATCTATTCTTATCTAAGGAAGTAGCATCCTAAATAGCAATTTAATCCTAAGAAGTTATATTAAATTACAAACAACAAGATTAGATCTTGGATGCATTTAGCTTTTTAATAGTCCTAATATATGAATTTGGTAAACAGGAATCAGGCTTAGGGGGCGGCGTTGGGGAGCAGGTAAGTGACTCTCTCAAGACATTTCACAATAAACCTGTAACAAATCCAAAATAAAAACTAGATTTTTTTCACTTCCAGGTCAAGGAGCCAAATATGTCAGTGCTAATTTCAAAATCCTGAGTCCCCATAGAATACAGTCTCAATTAGTTTATTGTTTCCATTTGCATAAAGGACTCATGCCTTGACTAAAACCAATTTAGTGTTGCCTAGAAAAATGGTAAGGATTGGAAAGGGCAAAGAAAAAAGATGAAAAGGTGCCATTCTACTTTAACTACAAACTATTTTTGTGATTAGAACACAAATTAATAGTTTATCCTTTAGCCCCAAGCATCCAGAAAAGCAGATAAGTTCTTCAATGAATAAAATTAATCAGTGACTTTTTTCACTGTTGAACAGACTTGCTTTCAGCCAGAAACAGTGAGGAGAAATGTGCTGCATCCCAATAACAACTTAGGGTGCACCTCATTCTTCACAAAGAGGATTAGCTTAGTAAAACAAAGAAGGGGAAGATATGTGTTCTGCTTACTCTATAATGCACCATCTCAATTGTTCTCTTCTAGAGAAAAAATGATGGGTGCTTAGAGTTCTGAATCCACCATTATATGGGGCTCTGTTCTGTTACCCATTGTTAGCACTAATCCCATTTGAATATGTTGGCATTGTTTTAAAGATAGTACAAAGAAATTAAACAGTGCTAATTTACTTGCTGCAAGATTTTAAAGGTTTGAATGGCAATTGCTTTCTGATCCAGCTATATATAAAAACTGTACACTTTTTTTAAAGAAAAGTATTTTTCATATCAATTTCAGTTCCTTAAACTGACATTAGTAAACACAAAATTTGCTCATGATCTTTACATTTCTCCACTGTTACTGCTTTTTTGTCTTATTTCCTGAACTATTGACCTGTTCCTATATTCTTCTAAGACTAAAACCAGACCTCACAGATTATTCCCCTGTGCCCACACAAGGATTCCACAGTCCCGAGAATTCCATAGTCCTGAAAATCCATATTACCTGAAGTGACATCCTTTTTCCTGATGGGTTTCATAAGCATCTAAGTCAAAGTTTCTACAGCTTCCATGTTGTCTAGTACTACTATGTGTATTCAGCAGGTACTCAATGTTGTGTATTTGAGAACTTCTTCTCTGTTTAATTACAAAGTAATAAATTTTAAAATGAACGTTAAGATTAGTTATTTTACAACTATTCTTCCTATAGGACTCTGTAATTTAATATACCTTCTTAGGATTAAAGTGCCATTTGTACATAACTATTTAGGATGCTACCTCCTCAGATAAGAATGTATCTCTCCCAAAAATTGAATTTATCCCTAGAAAAAATAAATCTTTGTTTAACCACCACTGTGCTCAAGAAATTATCTCATCTTACTCTCCAACCTGCAGAGAATGGGAGAAGAAAGGAAGAGGTAAGATAAACCGTGACTCCAGAGGCCAGTGCTAGGTTAATCTTAAGGGTAGTGACGGGTGGTGGTAGAGAGGGCTTGGTGGGTGTGATCAGAAATGACACTGATTGGAGTTTGCTGGAGGTCTACTCCAGACCCTTTTTGCCTGGGTATCACCAGCAGAGGCTGCAGAACAGCAAATATTGCAGAACAACAAATATTACTGCCTGATCCTTACTCTGGAAGCTTCGTCTCAGAGGGGCACCCAGCTGTATGAGGTATCAGTCAGCCCCTACTGGAAGGTGTCTCCAAGTTAGGCCACACAGTGGGTGAGACACTCACTTGAGGAGGCAGTCTGTCCGTTCTCAGAGCTCAACATGCTGGGAGAACCACTGCTCTCTTCAGAGCTGTCATACAGGGACGTTTAAGTCTGCAGAAGTTTCTGCTGCCTTTTTTTCAGCTATGCCCTGCCACCAGAGGTGGAGTCTACATAGGCAGGCGGGTCTCACTGAGCTGCAGTGGACTCCACCCAGTTTGAGCTTCCCTGCCGCTTGGTTTACCTACTCAAGCCTCAGGAATGGTGGACATCCCTTCCCTAGCCAGGCTTGCCTCCTCGCAGTTCAATCTCAGCATAGCAGTGAGCAAGGCTCCGTGGGCATGGGACCCGCTAAGCCAGGCATGGGATATAATCTCCTGGTGTGCCATTTGCTAAGACCATTGGGAAAGTGCAGTGTTTAGGTGGCAGTGTCCCGATTTTCCTGGTACAGTCAGTCACAGCTTCTCTTGGCTAGGAAAGGGAAATCCCCTGATCCTTTGTGCTTCCTGGGTGAGGCGATGCCCCTCCCTGCTTTGGTTTGCCCTCTGTGGGCTGTGCCCACTGTCCAACCTGTCCCAATGAGATGAACTAGGTACCTCAGTTGGAAATGCAGGAATCACTTGTCTTCTGCATCTATCACACTGGGAGCTGCAGACTGGAGCCATTTCCATTCGGCCATCTTGGAACAGACCTATATTTCTTAATTGCTTAAGCCAGTCTGAGTTTTCTGATATCTAATGTCATCAAAAGATTCTTGGAAACTGTGACTATAGCACAGGATGCTACTTTGCAGGGGTCGCCCTTGACACAGCGCCCTTCCCAGCACCTGGCCAGAACCTCCCAGGGTAAAGGTCAGGGGCTGAGAGGTGTGAGGGTACCGGGGCAGTGAGGGATGGATCCCTAAGTGCAGGGCACACACATGGAGCAGAGACTTGGAGGCGGCAGCAACCCACCCCCAGGGCTCTGCCCAGTGAGCCACCTGCAGCCCAAAAAGCCCTGTTAGAAGGAAAACTAACAAACAGAAGGAATAGCATCAACAACAACAAAAGGGAAATCCACACCAGAATCCCATCTGTAGGTCACCATCATCAAAGAACAAAGTTAGATAAAACCACAAAGATGGGGAGAAACCAGAGCAGAAAAGCTGAACATTCTCAAAACCACAGTGCCCCTTCTCCTCCAAAGGATCGCAGCTCTTCACCAGCAAGGGAACAAAGCTGGATGGAGAATGACTTTGGTGAGTTGACAGAAGTAGGCTTCAGAAAGTTGGTAATAACAAATTTCTCCAAGCTAAAGGAGGATGTTCGAACCTATTGCAAGGAAGCTAAAAACCTTGAAAAAAGATTAGACAAACGGCTGACTAGAATAACCAGTGTAGAGAAGACCTTAAATGACCTGATGGAGCTGAAAACCATGGCACAAGAACTACATGATGCATACACAAGCTTCAGTAGCCAATTCGATCAAGTGGAAGAAAGGGAATCAGTGACTGAAGGTCAAATTAATGAAGTGAGAAGTGAGATGAAGTGAGAAGAGAAGTTTAGAGAAGAAAGAGTAAAAAGACACAAACAAAACTTCCAAGAAATATGGGACTATATGAAAAGAACAAATCCACATTTGACTTGTGTACTTGAAAGTGATGGGGAGAAAGGAACCAAGCTGGAAAACACTCTTCAGGATATTATCCAGGGGAACTTCCCCAACCTAGTAAGGCAGGCCAACATTCAAATTCGGGAAATACAGAGAACACCACAAAGATACTCCTCAAGAAAAGCAACCCCAAGAAACATAACTGGCTCGCCCTCCATGGGCTGAAATGAAGGAAAAAAGGTTAAGGGCAGCCAGAGAGAAAGGTCGGGTTACTCACAAAAGGAAGCCCATCAGACTAAAAGCGGATCTCTTGGCAGACACTCTACAAGCCAGAAGAGAGTGGGAGCTAATATTCAACAGTCTTAAAGAAAAGAATGTTCAAGCTAGAATTCCATATCCAGCCAAACTAAGCTTCATAAGTGAAGAAGAAATAAAATCCTTTATAGACAAGCAAATGCTGAGAGATTTTGTCACCACCAGGCCTGCCTTAAAAGAGTTCCTGAAGGAAGCACTAAACATGGAAAGGAACAGCCGGTACCAGCCACTGCAAAAACATGCCAAATTGTAAAGTCCATCAATACTAGGAAGAAATTGCATCAACTAACGGGCAAAATAACCAGATAACATCATAATTGCAGGATCAAATTCACACATAACAATATTAACCTTAAATGTAAATAGGTTAAATGCCCCAATTAAAAGACACAGACTGGCAAACTGGATAAGAGTCAAGACCCATCAGTGTGCAGTATTCAGGAGACCCATCTCATGAGTAGAGACACACATAGGCTCAAAAGAAAGGGATGGAAGAAGATCTACCAAGCAAATGGAAAGCAAAAAGAAGGAAGGGTTGCAATCCTAGTCTCTGATAAACCAGACTTCAAACCAACAAAGATCAAAAGAGACAAACAAGGCCATTATATAATGGTAAAGGGATCAATTCAACAAGAAGAGCGAACTATGCTAAATATATATGCACCCAATACAGGAGCACCCAGATTCATAAAGCAAGTCCTTAGAGACTTACAAAGAGACTTAGACTCCCACACAATAATAATGGGAGACTTTAACACCCCACTGCCAACATTAGACAGATCAACGAGACAGAAAGTTAACAAGGATATCCAGGAATTGAACTCA
>NW_016804154.1:282368-287860 GCF_001698545.2 Rhinopithecus bieti
ATGGAAGAACATTCCATGCTCATGGATAGGAAGAATCAATATCATGAAAATGGCCATACTACCCAAGGTAATTTATAGATTCAATGCCATCCCCATTAAGCTACCAATGACTTTCTTCACAGAATTGGAAAAAAACTGCTTTAAAGTTCATATGGAACCAAAAAAGACCCTGCATTGCCAAGACAATCCTAAGCAAAAAGAACAAAGCTGGAGGCATCATGCTACCTGACTTCAAACTATACTACAAGGCTACAGTAACCAAAACAGCATGGTTCTGGTACCAAAACAGAGATATAGACCAATGGAACAGAACAGAGCCCTCAGAAATAATACCACACATCTACAACCATCTGATCTTTGACAAACCTGACAAAAACAAGGAATGGGGAAAGTATTCCCTATTTAATAAATGGTGCTGGGAAAACTGGCTAGCCATAAGTAGAAGGCTGAAACTGGATCCCTTCCTTACACCTTATACAAAAATTAATTCAAGATGGATTAGAGACTTAAATGTTAGACCTAAAACCATAAAAACCCTGGAAGAAAACTTAGGCAATACCATTCAGAACATAGGCATGGGCAAGGACATCATGTCTAATACATAATTTTAAGAAATTCCATATGTCAGATTCTCAATTTTGATTCCCACTAACCCCAAAATGGAGCCAGATGGCAATATGTCGGTTCTAAGCAGGGCTAGGAGAGGAGAAAGCAGATATAAGCAGTTGATACATATTACAGGTCGGTCTGGCCCCAGATTTTGCTCCAGAAATACCAAATGGTGAGAGGCCATATTGAAGAGCTTGGAATCTGAAGACAACTCCAATCTTCAAACCACAGTGAATATCAGTAATGAATTTCCTTATATCAAACAGCTGTGTCCACTCATTCTGCAGTTGATATCACTGAGTGATACACACTTCCTTCCCCTTTTCAGAAATGGTTCTTTCTCTCCCAGTTTCTAGGAGTGGTGCCCAAAGACCACCTTCAGCTATCAGCCTCTTTGAGAGATGGGCTCAGCTGAAGAGAGCTGCCTCATCCAAGTTCATGCCCCATTTTCAGGGTGGTCCACCTCCAGTGACTGATGGGTGTGGAGATGTAACTTCCAAGAGCTGTGTTAATCTAAGTTCTTCAGGTGTTTGGGAAACAGGGGTCTCACAGAGCACACTTTGCAAAAATAGTTAACAAAAAATATATAGTTTGGGGATGTCTCCAAAGCACAGTAACTTCTTTTATCTTCTGAAACACTAAAAACTTCTAATTACCCTTGTACCAAATAGGTCAGAAATCAAGACAACATTCTAGCTGCCTTTTCTGTGAGGAAGGGAAAGCAAAATTTCATTACAAAGCAAGGCACCTATATGTTTCTCAGGAACTCATTCTGTTACCTGTTTAGTGTTTTGCTAACTATATAGCTAGAGGAGAAGATGGAAAAACTTACAAGAATACAGTAGTCCCCTCTTATCTGTGGCTTTGCTTTGTGAGGTCTGAACATATAAAATGGGAAATTTCAGAAATAAACAATTCACAAGTTTTAAGTTGCATGTCATTCTGAGTAGTGTGATGAAATCTCACTCCCCACTACTTCCTCCTCCCAGGAATATGAATCATTCCTTTGTCCAGAGTATCCATGATGTCTACACTACCCGCCATACATCACTTCATCTCATCACTGAGACAGCCACTAAGTGACTGTTGCAGAATAACAGTGCTTGTGTTCCAGTAACCCCTTATTTTACTTAATAACGGCCCCAAAGCACAAGAGTAGTGATGCTGGAATATCGTTTTAATTGTTTTATTTCATTATTGTGGTAGCGAATCTCTTACTGTGCCTAATTTATAAATTAAACTTTATCATAAGTATGTATAGGAAAAAGACATTGTATATGCAGGGTTCAGTACTATCCATGGTTTCAGGCATCCACTGGGGGTCTTGTAATTTATCCCCATGGATGAGGGGAGACCGCTATAGTCAATTTTTTTCCATTTATTTTTGTTTTGTAGGTAATATCCATTTAACATACATAACTGTTCTAAATTTGAAAAAATTAGAGGAGACATTATCTGCTTTCACAGAACTTGAAATCTAAACATTTGATTTTTAGGCAGCATTAGTTACTTGTACAAATGTGGGACAGCTTTAGTGAAGATAATAAGAAAAATAAATAGTGAGTTATGCAAAATTCATTATATTTTATTCAGACTGCATTACATCCATGTTTTATAGCAGATTTATTTTCCTAAACCTATTAAGTTTCAGCAAGTATTAAACCTGATTTACATTCTACAGGGGCATCTCCTTGGATGATTATGAAAATTGTACCTGGAGGATACCGAGGAGACTGTCAGTAAACAGTGCTTCTCCTGTCCGTGAAGAACCCAGCAGTAGCTGGTACTCAGTAGGCACTCAGCAACTATGCTGAAATGAATGAACACAAGAGAAACCACAAAAGGGTTCAAAATAGCCTCCTCTTGGATTATCTAGGACAGTGGTTTTTAAACTCTAACTTCCTGAGAACCACCTGGAGTCTTGTTAGAACACAGGTTCCTGGGTCCCTCTCCCAGAGTTTCTAATTGAGCAGGTCTGGGGTAGAGCCCATGAATTTGCATTCCTAACAAGGTCCCAGGAGATGCTGCTACTGCTGGCTTCATGAGTGCACTTTGTGAACCACCACTCTAAAGCGAGATTTATATCACAAGCTTGACTTCCCAGGCCCCCAGACATAAAATATGCCCCTCATTCTTTATTTTCACACCAAAAACAGGAGAAAAAGCTGAGAAACTGGGAAGCGTACTGTATGACTCATGGAGTCACCCTCAGTGTTAGACTGGAGTAAACTGGGCAAGCTGGTTCCAGACGTCAGTTCCCTGGGAACACTGCTATAGCTGAAGATCCTACTAGCTGTGTCCTTGACAATTCCACTTGGATCCTCAAAGGTACCCATTTCAACAAATGACATCTCTTCAGATGTACAAGTCAGCCATGATGGTCATCTTTGATACCTCCTCCTTCCTTATAACTCATCCAGCTTCATCTGGTCCTTGAAGAGGGTAAAGTTAGGAGCCTGAGTAACTGAGTAGAGAAGAGCATGCCATCAAGGTTATTGGAATGTAATTTGAGTGGGAACAAGCTTTACTTTGTCAGGATCCTTGGGTTTTGTGTTTGTTTTTTAACACAGCTAGCATAAATACTCCAATTTGTATAATCTGTGACCTAGGAGAAGTTATGACCTCATTGCCTTACTCTCCATAGCCCACTCTTTGAATGAGGATTTTGAGTTATCCCAGATTCCAGCTTCCTTCTACAGCTTATAGATATATACATAAGTATATGGATATACAGATAAGTCTATCAATCAATAGATGGATCAATATATAGAGTCTCTTTGAATACAGGGCAGAGTCTCCTTCTGCAGCTTAGTGAGACAAAGATGCACAGAGCAGAGTCTCCTCTAGGTCATATTTTCTCTATCCACATAGTTAATGTATCTGAAGCCGCTACAATAGGAATTCTTGGAAATTTCTACTTGAAAAATAAAATTAAGAACATTAATTGAAAATTAAAATCTATACACACAGGAGTATTCAAATTTCCAAGACATAGGAAAACATTTTTTTCATATTAAATAAATCAGCAGCAATGCGGCTTTTGGTCCTTTTGGTCTCCAAACTAAGAGGACAACACCAGAAACACTTTTTAGTTCTACAGTGTTAATTTAGGCCTAAAATTAAAATTAGATGAGTGTCTGAAATTAGTATCAATGAAGATGAGAAAAATTTTTTTAATTATCAAATTATTTTCTAAATAGCTATACAAAGTGAAACAAAGTTAATGGGAGGTGTGCAGATTTTTGGCAGCTAGCCACCTACTAAAACAAAAGAATTCAAGAGTTTTGTTTCTTTCTAAACGCTGTTTATGAAAATTATGAAAATTATATTTCACATACTTGTTTGATTACCATGACATAACTTAAATATATAGACACAGATGCAATTCCAAATTACCAATAATATCAGTGATAATAAGGAAGAGTTAAGAATTTATTAACTAGTATTTTTATAAAGCAACAGATAATTATATGAAACACTGGCTTTCAAATTTGCTTGATCACAAATCATGTAAATGAAAATTTTTAAATGACCTAGTCCATACATGCATATGAATATATATAAACTATATGTACACCTGAAACAAAAATTTACACAACAGTACTTAGCCTTATATGTGCCATGTACCCTGAATGTCCCTTATTTTGTCTCTATCACTTTTCATGCTAGTCAAAACTCATTAAACAGATTATACAATCCAATATTAAATTGTGACCTGCAATTTGAAAAACAAACAATACAAAATGCTTTCTTTGAAAAATGATTTTTTTCTTAGATGTCTTCTAGTTGTTAAAATGGAAGATATCGCTAGATTTACAAAATGTTAAAAAATCAATATACTCTTTGAATAGATCAACAAGCCAGGAGAATGAGGATGGGTAAAAGTGAGATCTCAAGATCAATAAGGCTTAAGAGGATTATAATCATCTATAATCTATGGTGTTGATCATAGTCTTCATGAGACACATCTAAATTATCTGCCCTTAACTAGTTGATAGTAACAGGAAATAGAAATATAGTTCTTTGTCCCACTTCCTTAAAAAAAGGGGGAAAAAAGCCAAAGATTCCCTTAATTATTATGTAGATATTTCCACATCTATCTAGTTATTTCCAATTATAAAAGTAATATATATTCTTTGAAAACATATTTAAAAATACAGAGGGATGAAAGTCTGAAGGAGTGCTAGGAGAGAAGAGGTGAGTTGGAAGGGGGAAAAAGAATGCCATCCACAGGAAATTTTTTCCAGCTTCTGGGAACTGAGTAGCAAAAATGCTCCTCTTTTTCACTGGTAGCATTCATTCATACATGAAGGATTCTGGTTTACTGTGTGCCAAACACTGGCCTACGTGCTGGCAATACACCAATGAACAAAATAGATAGAAATCCACACCCTCATAGAGTTTAGAATCGAAGGTAATTGGTAGGCTCTTAGTAGCAATATGGGAATGAGCTCACAGCCCTCACAGAGATTCCTATCGCTGAGCTTAGCAGGAATCCTTGTTCAAAACACTAAGTGGGCTTGCACAAGACAGGGATTTACATCAAGAAGCATTTCCCTGAGCACCTTGTAATCTTCTGGTATGCCTGGGTCCAATGCACAAAATTAAAATAAAATTATGGGCAATGAATTTCCCAGCTATGTCTAGGCAACATAACTTCTTGTAGTTAGATTTAATTACTTAAGAAAAGTAAGGTGATCGGTTTTGCACAGCTAAGTTTGTGGAGTAAAAATCAAGCCAACTATAAAGAGTAAAATAAAACAGACAGACTTAAATTTTTATGTGAATTCAGTTCTCAATACCAGATACTTTATTTTACCTTCTCAATTTATGCCTGTTTTGGAGTTACTCTATTATCAAGTGTGTGTGTGTGTGTGTGTGTG
>NW_016804154.1:289719-292754 GCF_001698545.2 Rhinopithecus bieti
CAGACAGACTTAAATTTTATGTGAATTCAGTTCTCAATACCAGATACTTTATTTTACCTTCTCAATTTATGCCTGTTTTGGAGTTACTCTATTATCAAGTGTGTGTGTGTGTGTGTGTGTGTGCACATGTGCATGTGTTTGAGGAAAGGTTCATGGGAGATATATTACCTGAGTGCATGTATGTTTGGAAATATCTGCCTATTTCCTTTATATGAGAATATCAGCTTGCCTGAGTAGAATATTCATGGGTAAGTCTTTTTCTTGTGACTTTGTAATCTAGCAGTAAAATTGAGGCCACCTCTCAAAAGCAATCAGCAGAAAAACAGTGCACGCTATTGCAAACTGCAAAGAGATGGTGAATGTACACAAACTTATTGTGTCTCATTCTAAACTCAGACTTTAGGGAAGCAAAATACTTTTAAATTGTAACTTGGAAGGAAAGTCTGAGTCCTTGAAAGAAAGAACAAAAATAAAAGGGAATATCTGGAGTCAACTAGAGAACACTCAATAGTGGGTCCTCTGTATTCAGTAGCATACATATCTATGTGTGTGTCTCTGTATATTCTGGCTTGGGTTTTTCACCATCCTGTGATAAAATGGAATTAAGATGCTTTATATGACAGGTTCTAAAATTCATCTTTGTAAAATAATTAACAGAAAGAACACTTTCTAGTATTTATTGAAAGAAAACATATGTACTTGGTCCAGGCTTATTTTTCTTGCAGAGGTATGGGGTATATAGGTCATGGAATATTCTGGGCTTTATAACCTAGTACAATTATGATAGACCCACTGGGAGGGCATTAATAAATATCTGGTGATTGAATGAGCCTCAATTGTATACAGTTTTCAAGAGTTGTCCATTTTGTTGGCTGTTCACAGACCGAGAGACCGACAAATCTAGGTCTGAACATCCCAGAGTTGTGTCTGGAGACCTCTTCTACTACAAGGCTCCTGGGTTGGCAACCTTCCCAGGTTTGACAATCACCTTCATCTGGAGTTGTCAGCACCCTCCTAAGGGACCTGCTCATTTTGAAAATAGCTTAGCATCTGTGACAACCTGAAGAGCATACACATTTTTAACCATTTTATTAAGTTATGATTGACATTTTTAAGGTACATATTTAATGTATACAAGTTGGTGAGTTTGGAGATAAATATACACCTGTGAAACCATCACCACGATCTATGTCAAAAACCTATCCATCTGAAAGTTTCCTCCCACTTTCTTTCTTTATTGTTATTGTTGTTATTTGTGACAACATGAATGAACTTGGAGGACATTATTCTAAGTGAAATAAACCAGATATATAAGAAGAGTATCAATTTTTAAAAAAACATCCAAGAGCTATAGAGATGTGTGTGTTTTATAGTGGGGTGGAGTTTAATTTGTCTTAATTATTTTAAATTAGGATTAATCTTTTGTAGCAATAACGTAGTAACCCTGCACTGACTCCTCAAAGTCATTTTGTGATAAGTGACTGTGATCTAAGTAATGCAGAAAAAATTCTGGACTGAAAGATCTAGATCTTCATGTTATTACAGTAGATAAATAACTTTTGTGGTATTCATTTTAAAAAGCAAGAGAGACTACCACCTGCCTTTGTTATTTGTTTTCCTTGACACCTACAGTCTCTTTATAAAATATTTGGTAGATTGATGTAGTGATTTATTTCCAGATTTGGCTTTTCCCAGAAATTACATTTATGGCTGATCTACTAGGCTTGGGACAATGCTTTCTAAAAATCTATAAAGGATATATGGCTTTTCCCCAGTGAACAATTCTTTATGTTTATTAATCATTGCCTGAAAAGGTACACATATTGTTAGTAGTGAGTATTACATAGTGACCTCGAATTTGGCTTTAAAAATATGCTGGCAAATGTCCCAAGAGATAAAAGAGGTTATAATAAACAGGTAGCAGTCATTTCAGCAGTTATTGTATTGAACTGCTTTTAGAAGAAGAGACCATTAAATTCATTGCCATTGCTGTAAGCATGGAGGACTGCATAACCTAATGTCAATACCAGCTCCATTGTTATCCAGCGGATCCATCATCATTTCTTATGACCATATTTTGTGACATATCTAAGCAGAAAAACTGAAAAGCTGTTCCTGTGCTTCCTGGATGGAAACATTGAGGGTTTTTTGGTACATCTATAAACAGTTGCTGTCTTTCTATTGAATACATTAGTAGTACTCAATAAACATAAATGTACCATTTATGACATGGCAAATATCTCAGCCCTAAGTAAGCATGAGTCAGGTTTGGGTTTGAGTGTAGGAAACTGATTCAAGGACATTGAGTGACTTTAAAATAAAAACTAATAAGAATATCTTACTAGCACAACATGAGACTCTTTAGGAGTCATGACCCCCAGCACTTCAAAATCCTGTGTGAAGATTCTGAAAGTTAGAAAGAGATCCTTGACACATAAAACTCTGGACCTTGGGAAGAATCAAGAAAATTCCTGGTTCACCCATGGAACATTGATGTAGGGATCCCTAAGGCTCTACTCTCCCACATCTCAGCGTCTCTGTCAGGAAAACAAAATTCACTCAGATCGGGAGGGGTTCAATAAGACTGCTTATGAAACTTTTGGAAGAGGTGGTGGGGCAAAGAGCATAGATAGTTATCCGCACTACAGGAATTTCAGGCAGAAAGCTTAGAAGAGCAGGTGTAGTACTATTTGCCAATAGCCCAAATCCAGAATATTATTTGAACCCACTTTTTCAACTTATTTTACAAAAATGATCATTTAAAAGCCTTCTGTTGTACAGCCCATCATTGTTTTCTGAGAAATTCTTTCTGATAATTTGCTAGAGGTAATCTCCTTCTCACTACTGAATACCCATCACACATAACTGTCCTATTGTATTGCATTTATTTACGTTTTAATGTTATTTCCTCTATTAAGATCATTGAAGACAGCATCTATAGCCCCACATACCTGTTGGAAAAAATTACTTGTAAGAATAGTAATATCAACTATTAAATCACCACCAGTCACCAAGCACTAGCTTCTTTCTTCTTC
>NW_016804154.1:293348-298581 GCF_001698545.2 Rhinopithecus bieti
AGCCAGGATGGTCTCCATCTCCTGACCTCGTGATCCGCCCGTCTCGGCCTCCCAAAGTGCTGGGATTACAGGCTTGAGCCACCGCGCCCGGCCTAGCTTCTTTCATTTACTCACTCTTTAGATACCTATGACAATCCTATAAAAAGTCATTGCCTTTTATAATCAGAAAGAAGACCCAAGAGAGGCACCACTTAGTGACATAGTTGAGCTAACAGTTTAACTCCAGTTTGTCCAAACCAAAACCCATGCTTTTCTGATTTTCCTCATTACTGTGATGTCAGAAAATTATGGAGTTGAATGATGACCAAAATGTTTTCATAAATATCTCTGGTAATGGAGAAATATTTCTCAAGCAGCCTATTTGGTTATGGGAAACTATTTCTTAAAAGGTAGTTGCTTACAACAAATCTCATAGGGAATGGCACCCTTCTTCATTTATTTGGGTGTGCTCCAGTGTCCACAGAGTATAGAGACTCTATGAAGAAGGAAGAGAACTGTCTTTTCTTTAGCAAACCTTTCCAAACAGCATAGTTTGTCCACTGCACTACTCCAAGGGACATCACTGACAAGGATCAGCATGTGATGATTCTGCCTTAAGCCAGAAATTAGAACTTACTAGGTATTTGACAACTATTGACTGCTACTGCTGGCTGATGCTCTAATACAAACGGAAAGAAGTTAAAAAAATTATTTAATAATCTGTGAGCCTACTTTGGGAAGTAACAAAAAGTTTAATTACTTCCAGGGTGGTGTGAGGACTAAATGAGTTATTATATGTAACCACCTGTAAAAATGCCTGGCACAAAATAAGCACTCAAGGTGTACTACTTTTTGCATTGATATTAATTCTCATCAGACACAGAAATATTTGTGGAAGATAAAATGGGAACAAAGACATGGCCTCTGCCATCAAAAGATTTTTTATTTTATTGTTCTCCTGAATTTTGTTGCCTCTGTAAGGAATGGGATTTCCCTCATCTACACGTTCTGAAGTCCATTGATACTACAACTGTGAAGAATTCTAGTCTTTCACTGAGAGATGAGCATATAGGGTAGCCTACTTCATTCCATGATGTTTCAAAGAATAAGGAGAAAAGATCATATTTTCTTTCTGGGCTGCTATGATTATGAGGTATAAAGCCAGACACTTGACATTAGTTTTATGGTTATTTTTTCTAAAGTTGCACCTTCCAATATAACAACCAGACCCAAATGGCTATTTCGATATAAACTTTCATTAATTCAAATGTAAAAATCAGCTCCTCAGTCATACTGGCCACATTTCAAGTGCTCAATAGTCATATGCAGCTGGAGATTACCCTTTTAAACAGTGCTGATGTAGAACATTTCTATCATTACATAGAGTTCTATTGTGCAGCACTACCCTAAAGTGATAACAAGTCTAGCAAAAGTCTGAAGCTCCTACGGGATGCAGTTGCAAAACTAGATCTCTATCCTAGCTCAATATTCCAAATGACTGAATATAAGCAATGAGCCCTCTGGATTCAGGCAATTATAGGAATTACATCAGAAAGACAATTGCCCATTAAGTATTTCTCATGAACTGGTCATTTTTACTGCCTCTGCCAAAATAGATCACCTCAGCCTGTTGTCCTTATTGAGTCTACCAGTCACTCATAGATATAAAGTGATAGGAATGCTAGACACAAACTCAGTTAATTCACAAATTGTATTAGCAATGGAAGCTGGGGTACAGAGGCATTGAAAAAGTACTGCTATCAATGTGGATTACAGGGCAAAGGACATCAACTCTGAGTTCCAAGAATCTGCGTGACCTTAGGAAAATTATGTACTCTCACAGAGCTTCAGTATTTATGGTTATAACATGGGAGTATGATCAGTTGTTGAAAGAATAGAAATAAGCTAATGTGGGTAAAGCACATACCATAAAATTGTAAAAACCTGGTAATTGGCAGATGCTTCACCAATGTCTGCTAGTGCTGCCTAGATATGGAAAGAAGCAGAGATGGTCATCTGCAACTGTGAGCAAATCGTTTATTTAACCTGTGCCTTAACTCTTCTACTTTCTAAGAAATAGTGTCCCATAATCAGATGGGCTGTTTGAGAAATGTTTTCTCCAAACCCGAAATATTTATGAAAACACTTTGGTCACCATTGAACTTCATAATTCTCTGACACTATAGTAATGAGGCAACATCAGAAAAGCATGAGTTTGGGGTTTAACAAACTGGAATTAAATTATTAGCTCAATTGAATTGTTGAGCTAAATTGTTAGCATTGACTTTTCTTAGCTTTACTGAAAGGATAAAGTGAGGTTATACATATGAAAGGACTTTCCAAATTTTCAAATGACATCAAAATATTTTTACTAGTTTTATCTCTTCGATGATGCTGATTATTTTCTACATCTATCTCATATGAATTATTGGTACAAAAGTAAAGAATATATATAATAGATTTATGAAAAAATGAAAAATAATTACTCCAATGAATGGTTATGCTATCTATTCTGCTTTATCTTATATGGGAAAACTTCAGGTTGATACAAGAACTTAACCTACCCCTTAACAAGAATGAGCAGAAGCCAGAATAAACCAGTTTACATCTGGGGCCCAGAGTGTACAAAAGTCCCCCTGCCCCACCTTTCAAGGGGTTAGCAGGCTTTCCAGAAACAAAGAAAGTCATTAATTCTTGGTCAGCAGTATTTTGTATTTGTTAAGAGAGCAAATTCAGTTTGATATTTTCTATTTATTTTTTCTAGCAGAGTTAGAGAGCTCAAGAATAATTTGGAAAATTGGTCTAAAGAGACATCTGACCCATTTACTGCTACAAATGTTGGACTGTCAGGGAAACCAGGGAACTGCCACAAGTCAAGGATACATCATTTGAAAGTTTTGTTTCTCCTACTTTAAGTAAAATAAAGTATAAATAATTCTTGAATCTAAAATTAAAATGTCATTATCGCAAGTCACACATCAGCGTTAATTCTCTGGCATCCTATCAGTCTACTGATATTACTCATACTCCTGTTCTCGTCACAGAAAGAAGATAAATAAAAAATGAAAGTCTCGCTAAGTGAAGTGTAAAAGGTACAAGAGTCTAGGCCTTGGCCTTTATTAACAGCTCAGAAACTTCATTCTAGTGGGGGAAAAAATTGCAAGGATTCAAAGTAGCACAAAAATGATCATCCATATCAAAAGGTACATACATATTGTTGATTAGAAGTTAGAGGTTTATTCTAATCTGAACAATCTAACCCATGTTGTTTCTCCTGCCAGTAACATTGTTCCATTGTCCCTTTTGCCTGCTCTACTCTTATCTGATTTTCTTACTTTTGATGATCTCTCCCTAAGGAGTTCTTCTCTTAACCCCTAAGTCTATGTTGGCTGCCCTTGTACGCTCTTGGCATTCTCCATGTCCCTTATTAGGGCACTTACCACACATAATAATTACCTTCTTTAAAATTCACTTTCCCTCCATAGCCCTCAAACTCCGAGGGGGCAAGAGAGATGAACATCTTATTCACAGTTGTATTCCCTAGGGCTTGGTGCCATGCCAAAATAAGTAGTCAATACATGTTAACTGGATAAAAATGCCAAAGGGAGACTATATTCATTCACCTATAAACTCTACAGTGTTGTTGTAGAGATTAATTCATTTTATATTTAATTCATTTTAAATTTAAATATTCCAAGTGCAGGGCCTGGTACAAAATAGCTATGCAGCTTTGTCTAGCAAATAGCAATGGCTCAATAAATATCATTAATTCATGTACCCACATGTATTTGCGGCTACCATGAGTCAAATTTATTATTCCCTTTACAATCATGTATTTTAAATTGATATGTTCCCTTTTAGAAACACAAAGCCTTAATTCACTGGACAGAATTGAGGTATCGTGGCAGGCGATCAGTTTAACATCAAGACAGGTAGCCTCTTCACCCTTGGAGCACAGCACAGTGGATACATATCTGTTTCTGTCTACCTGGGGATCAGACTTTGCCAGATGTTTTTCGCAAAGTTACCAAAGTAGGAGTAGACCTTCCTGGTGTGAATAGCAGGGACCCTGGAAAAGCTCCTGGTACAGTTGCAGCACCCATTGGAATGCCACCGGGATGAGGGGAAAGGGGAACAATGAAGAGTCAGTGATAGTAGAAATTCATCATGTGATATGGATGCTAATTCTGCCATCACTGAGTACTCTAGTCCTTTGTATTTTCATTTGCTCCATTCCTTCCCATTCCATCCTGGCATTACCAGCTTCCCTCCTCTTTCACAGCCTGGTCCTCCATGCTGACTATATTTGCCTATCAACCAACTATGATCTTGACCAAAGCAGTGACAGGCAATGAAGGAGAGAAGCTGATTGAACAGTAAGCTCCAGCTCTCATAAAGGAGCTGACTGCTTCATTTGCAGTCCACTGCCTCTCTGGCTTCTCCCCTCATTACTTCTCCCACCAGCTGTTCTCTCCTTCCCTCAAGCCTCCACTTAGCTGCCTTTTAGCTTCCTCTTCTACTAATCCTCTATTTCCTCCTCCCTGTCATTGCTTTCCTTCAATCTTTTCTCTCTCTGGCACCCATTTTCATTTCAAATGTTATGTGGTAGACACATTGGACAAGAAGGCAGAGAAAAGATAAATCTGGCAGCAGCAAAAGTATAACACTATGCCTTTTTTTCCCTATCTCTTTCTAGGGTTCTGAAAATAAATCACCTGCGTTGTTTCCACTTAAAGTTAGCATAATAACACAGTCATTGCCTAAAAGTGAAAACCTATCATTCTAAAAATTATGTCTTAGCCAGTTTTAGAATTAGAATCATATCTTTTCTTAAAGCAAGACTACATAACAAATAGCATCTAGCCATAATAATTTCTCACTCTTTTAGAAATTAAAGGAAGAGAAGCCCTGATGTGCTTCAATTGTTAGATCCTTTTACAAGTGGCTCAGAAACAAGAAAATTATAGCCAGTACCTACACAATAATTTGTTGTTGATTCCTGTCCCTCCACCTATCTATATGAGTTTCAGAAAGACCTGGTGGGCTACCATTCCAGGGAGATCAGAGGTGTCACTGATAACAGAGTTTAAAGACTGGAGACCAAGCCAGAAGCAAACTATCACAAGAACAGAAAACCAAACACCGCATGTTCTCACTCATTGGTGGGAACTGAACAATGAGATCACTTGGACTCGGGAAGGGGAACATCACGCACTGGGGCCTATCATGGGGAGGGGGGAGGGGGGAGGAGGAA
>NW_016804154.1:298714-321340 GCF_001698545.2 Rhinopithecus bieti
AATAAAAAAAAAATAAAAAAAAATAAAAAAAAAAAGAAATGCTTATATAAAGTAACAAGGCATGAAGCAGACAGAAAGATAAGCTAGTTCAGTCATTTCCAAAGTGTAATCCCTGGACCAAGAGTCTGACCATTTATCACCTGGGAACATGTTAGAAATGCAAATCCCCAGCTCCCATCCTAGACCTACTGAGTCAGAAACTGGTTCTGTGACTCATTGAGAACTCCTAGTCTGGAAGAATCAAATAAGGTTTCATGTGCAGACATAATTTTAAAATTAAGCTGAACAATTAGCTGGGTGTGGTGGTGAGTGCCTGTAATCCCAGCTACTTGGGAGGTTGAGGCAGGAGAATCGCTTGAACCCATGAGGCGGAGGTTGCAGTGAACTGAGATCACACCATTGCACTCCAGCCTGGGTGACAAAGCGAAACTCTGTCTCGAAAAGTAAAAATAAAAACTAAAATAAAAAATTAAGCTGAACAAATAATTATACTTTAAAATGACCACAGAAGGAGAGATTAATGTAAACAAAGGCCTTTTTTGCATACATTTGTGTTCTGAGCTTTTATACCTCTACTTTGATCCTTTATTCTATAAAGGTGATTGCTTTCCTATTTTTTAATTCATGATGATATGTTTAGTCACAATCTACTCTGATGCAACAATTTTCTGATAAAAGCTCTTATAATGTCATTTGTTATTTTTCTTCCTTTTGCCTTGTAGCATCATTCCATACATTCGGTGCTATTTTTTGGTTGTTGTTATTATTCATCTTTGATGTGGTGAATTCCTCCTGGACCATTGGATGGAGATTCTTGTCAAACAGGGGCTAAGGTCAATACTCCTTCTTAGCAATAATTTTTCTTATGATGAAGCTTTAGATGTGAGTGCTTTTAATATTTATGTTTGCAGCCAATAGAGATGAACACCACAGAGGTGACCACAAGGTGGACTCTTTCCCCTCCTCTCATTCATACTAATAGTTTGCTGCAAATATGACTTGTGGTTTGCATTTTCTCTTAACCCTGCCTTTTCTGCCTCTTGCAACTTAAGTAAAACTGAATCCAGGGAAGGTCTTGCATTATCCTTTCCATCTATTTCATATTTAACCAACAGGGGATTATTGCTTTTAAGCCTCAGATTATCCCATTACTTTAGAGAACAGATATATGTCAGTGTTGTCTGAGGTCTACAGCCACAGCCATCCTCTCTAGTACATTCTGACACCTTTTTTCTCCTTTAATTTTGTATCATTTGGCAGCCTTTGTTTATATATCATAGTTTGTGGTTACCAAGACTTTTACTTTCATCAAATATATAGTGGCATATTTACGCTTTTATGCTTTGTTGCTTTATGATGTTTTCTGAAAGAAAAGAGAGAAATCCAGAATACTAGATCAACAAACAACAGGAAAACATGTCCAGTAGATTTCATCTTCTCTCTATCTAGGGTATCTGCTTTCTATTCCTATATCTTTAATCCAGACTCTTCACCTCTCACCGGAGTTTGCAGTGCCTCTTAACTGGTCTCCCTGCCTACAATTATGGCTTTTACCAACCTTTCTCTCAATAATGCCAAAGTAGTTTATTTAAAGGTTGGAATTGTCAAATTAGGCTCTTGTTTAAAATCTTCTAAAGACTCCTTTACCTTCCAAGACAAAGTGCAAATTTCTCAACTGATCACCAAAGTCCATTCATGACTAATGAATTGCTTAACATTCTACTCGCATTCTTTCGTTTTTTATTAAATACCTACTATGTGTCAAAATGAACACTGAAAAGGCAATCTTAAACAAAAAATATGTGCCCTGATGGAGTTTCTGATCTAGCGGAGAAGACAGATATTAAATAAATAGATGCCTACATTTACATTGTTCCAAATTATAATAAAAGCATTAAATGGTGAAGACAGGGTACTATGAGCTGAAATAACCTGGTTGGGAGGAAATGTATGCCAATTACAGAATGTTCAGAGTTTGTCCGCTTCAGAAGTGACATTTGAGTCAAGACCTAAAGGATGACCAGGAGTGAGTTAGTAAGGTGAAGAGCCCAGTTTTACATGGAGAGCAGGACAAAGAGGCACCAGAGGAGCAGACTTTGAAAGGCAAAAGAACTTGGCATTTCCAAAATATCATTTCCCACGGGGATTTTCTCCAATCATATCAACCTCCTTGGAATTCCTGAGCTAGAAATCTTTCAGGATTCAGCGTCATCATGTGTGCTCAGATCTCTCCTTGGAATGTTCCTGGGATTCCTATTTATCTTTTGTATTAGTCTGTTTGCATTGCTATAAAGGAATACCTTGAGACTGGGTAATTTATAAAGAAAGGAGGTTTATTTTGGGCCACAGTTCTGTAGGCTATACAGGAAGTATGGTACCAGCATCTGCTTCTGCTGAGAGTCTCAGGAAGCTTATTTTCATGGTGGAAGGTGAAGCGGGAGCTGCTGAATATCACACGGTGAAAGCTGGGGCAAGAGAGAGAGGCGGGGGCAGCAGACAGGAAGTCCCAGACTCTTTTCAGCAGCCAGATCTTGCATGAACTTATTACTGCTAGGAGGGCACCAAACCATTCATGAGGGACCTGCCTCCATTAGGCACACCTCCAACATTGGAGGTCACATTTCAACATGAGATTTGGAGGCGACAAAACATTCAAACCATATCATCTTTCAAATTTCAGCTGAATCATTACCTTCTTTAGTAGACTGATGATGTTGATGGCCCCAATTCTTCACTCTTATTGTGGAGAACATGCTCAACTCACACTGAATTTGACTGTAGGCTCACCCAGGTGATATTCTGTGGAATGTGGGCAAATGTGATACAAGCAAAGGTGTGAAACGCACCTACACATTGGAACCTGTTCTCTCACTTATTCTTCCTCCACTATGAGATCATGTACAGGAAGCCAGATGGAAGGATGAGACAGAAGCAAGGCAAAGAGTCAAAGCCATCCAGAGCAGCCAACATCCAGCTGTCCCCCAAACATGAGCAATCCCACAGCCAAGATAAGCCAAGCCACATATCTGACCCTCATCTATAATGGACATATAACTAAGTTGAGCTAAAACTAGCAGAACCACCCAGCCAACCCTTACATTCATGAGCAATAATAAAGAGTGGCTGTTTAAGCACTGAATTTTGAGATAGTTTCTTATGAAGCATCAATTTTGATAATAGTGAACTGATACCCCTACTCTAAAAATATTTTGGATCTACTAAAGCAGAATTAATTCTCCAGTCTTCAGTCTCATAGCACTTTGAATTTCTCTTTCGTTGCATTTTTCTCATTTTGTCAAAATAACTGATTTGCTTGTTCATCTCCACAAGGGTAGTGTTGTTACATAATTTGCCTTTGTCTCATCAAGAATTACAAATATCTCCATTCTGGCATGTAATAAGTGACAGAGCAGGAGTATCACCATCTTGGACAAGCATTGTCATTCTAAAATTCACTTTGATCAAAAGCTGCCGAAATCCAGACGGCATCAGCCTAATGGCTAAGGTCAGCACGACAATAAACCACAAATAACATCTCTGACCAGCAACTTTCCAAACTCCTCCCGGATCAGAGACATGCCAGCCCCGAGAAAACCTCCCCTCTGGCCAGAGAGATGTCAGCCCCAATATAACCTCCCTCTGACCAGAGACATTCCAACCCTGCCATAAACTTCTCCCCAACACAGAAAAGTTCCAAGCTCTCTCACCGATAAAGACTCTTAGTCTGTAAGAGAGAGTACTCCGGACCCAAATCGGCCAGAAGCCCTTCTCAGATTTATTTTTCCAAAATAAACTTGTCTTTGACTATTAAGCTGCATTTCGTGTTTCTTTCCTCTTTAACTCTTACAATAAGCACTTATTAAGTGTATTTAAATTAAAAATAAATACATAAATTATTACAAGAGAAATAAAAGTCAATCCTAGAAGAATCTTTGATGGCAGAGATGGTGCCTTTCTTGGTCACTACCATAAACTTAGAATCCTATGAGCCAGGTACTTAGTAGGTACTCAAATATTTGTTTATTATTACTTTTGTTTTCTTTTATTGTTTCCAGTGGGGTTGGATCAAATATTTGTTAAAGCACATGAATAGATGAAAGGGGGAATTAAAGAGGTGAACCATGTCATGAGCTTTCCCTACTCCACTACCACTCTTCCACAAGAGTCCCATAGAGTCCACAAAAGATCTGTAGGTGTGTGCTTAATGACTCCATTTTTATTCCCCAAATCTAAACCCCTTCCTTGTGGAGGTCACAGAGTCATCACCCTCAGACACGGAAGTAAGGACCACATTCCTAGATCCATCATGTTAATAAGATTTATTTTTAAAATACAGGCCACTTATAGTGTTCTACTATAAGCACCTCTGAGATACCTTTATGAAAAGGGAAGAGAAGAGAAGAAATAGACATAAAGTGATGAGCTTGGCTTATTAACTGCTTTCTTATAATGCTAAATGTGATATTTCAGGGAAGGAGAAATCAAAGTGAAACTTTAAAAAAAAAAATCTAATTGCCCTGAGTTCCTGACCTATATTCAATCCTATAAATAAAATCAGTATATTTTATTTATAATTACAGATTAATGAAAATCTCTAGCTACTTATGAATATACAAATCCCTCATTATCTTCATTTATGAGAGAAACCTAGGTTTACCTCTAACCTCCTGAATTACAAATTTACCAAATTCCCTATATTTCTTAAAGAAAACACTAATTGCATTTTTACACACTGTATTTACTCTCATCATTTCACATTCAGGAGCAAATTTGCTAACTCCACTCACTGTTTTTCAAGAAGAAAGCTACATGTAGTCACTGAAAGGAGGGGAAATTCTTTGATTGGAAACATCCAATTAGTTCTTTTTACTTCCTTTACCTCCAAAGGAGACACTAAGATTAAACACCATGAATAACCAGAAAAATAACTGCTCTGGCCATTTCCTCCTTCTCATTATAGGCACTACCATAAATGAATGAGTTTAGCACTGTAAAACATTTAGATGTATTACCACCATTAAAAGGCCTATCAACAAACACTAGGTACTTTAAGAGTCTCCAGGGAAGGTCACAAAAAATAGGGTTTCTTTTATACTTGATTTTTCTCCAAGTCTGGTGATATGGTTTGGCTATGTTCCCACACAAATCTCATCTTGAATTGTAGTAATCCTCGAGTGTCAAGGGCAGGACCAGGGGGAGATGATTGAATTATGGGGGCGGTTTCCCCCATGCTGTTCTTGGGATAGTGAGTGAGTTTTCATGAGATCTGATGGTTTTATAAGAGACTTCCCCCTTCACTCGGCTCTCATGCTCTCTCCTGTCTCCATGTGAAAAGGTGCCTTCTGCCATGATAGTAAGTTTCCTGAGGCCTCCCCAGCCATGCATAACTGTGAGCTAATTAAACCTCTTTTCTTTATAAATTAGCCAGTTTTGGGTACTTCATAACAGCGTGAGAATGAACTAATACACCTGGTTTGACTAGATAAAGTTAATTTCACATTTATTTAGCTAAGTATATTTTTGTCTTTACTCTCCAAAACTGTTTATTTAAAAGAAAATTGACATGCAATATTCGATTTTGTTTAGCAAGAATAATTCATAGTCTTGTCTTTTGAAGTGCTGTGACTTCCAACTACAGTTTTTAACTAGTCACATCAACAGAGACTTATAAGAAATAATAATAGCAATAACCACCACTATTACCACAGAGAGGCCACCACACCCAGCTTACTTGACCTCTTAGTGCTAAGCACGTCGTGTGCATGAGTTTCTTTAAGCTTTGTAATCCAAAAAATTTAGTTTTATTGACCACAGTTTATGGAGATAGATTTGATAGAATTCAATTTAACATATCAAACAAAGTACCTAAAACATAAGATCTTTATAAGTGCTGCCACTTTTATAATTGTACAGATATTTTTCAATAATCTTAAAGGTACAATAAATAAAGAAACACAGGTCAGGAAAGGTGGTCCTAAGAAGAGCTGAGAAAATGTGTTGCAAACATGAAGGCTCTGCTCATCTAACTGGTTTAGGACTGAAGTTCAGAATATCTAGAATAACTCTTGCCTGTCTCCTGCCCCTAAATCAAGTAGCGACATTACCTCCACATTTTCTACCTAATCCCTAATGATTACTAAACTGTATCTCCAGGTTGACAAGGAAAAAGCTTTTAAGGTAAACAATAGGTCTCTTACACGATGGCAAGCCCATAATTGGTGTGGATAAGTAGTTGCAACCGACTTATTCGCAAACAGCAGCAGTCAGCTATAGGCTTATTCACTGGCTGTTTAACAGGTGTGCACCCATCAACCTAATAGCTACCCACAATGGTAACTTATTAAATTACACAGTCTTGATTGGTGTCTTGTCCTTCCCTGTCTCACTGTCATCGTGGTGTTCCTGGAATCACCTCCCAAATAAACAACTTACATTAAAATCCTTATCCTGGAATCTACTTATGAGAGATATAGGGTTATTGTGACAATTAAATGTATAACAAAATCAACATTTCACTCTGAGTAAACTCAGATTGGCCAAAGTAAAATGAAACAAAATGTCACTGCTGTATATTTTATATCTTTTTTTTTTTTTTGATGGTCTCACATCCAGGCTAGAGTGCAGTAGGATCATGGCTCACTGCAGCCTCCATCTTCTGGGCTCAAGTGATCCTCTCACCTCAGCCTCCTAAGTAGCTGGGACCACAGGCATGCACCACCTCACCTGGCTATTTTTAAAAAAATTTGTAATAGAGACTGGGCCTCACTATGTTGCCCAGGATGAACTCGAACTCCTGGACTCAAGCATTACTCCCACCTCAGCCTCCCAAAATGCTGGTATTACAGGAGCCACCACACTAAGTCTATTCAATAACTATTCTAATCTTCTCATAACCTTTAACTTGCTAGGTAATGGCAGAAGGAGAATCTAGAAACCTTTTTTTAAAAATCCCAATGAACAATGAGTCTTCTTTGCTTTCTTGGTTGACACAAGAAAAACAATCCTTCAAATTCAAATAATATCCATTTTTTCCATTTTTAATATTTTTACCATTCAACAAGATGGCCTCAGCTTATACTGTGTAAGATGTGTTTACTACGTCTCTGTAGAAGATGTAGAGATGGAAGCCTCTAAAACTTCAGTGGTTCTTTTGTAAAGCAATTTAATGATTCTTGTAAATGGCACTGCCATGCACTGGCCCCATTTGAAGCTTTGGAAAACCATGACATTACCTTTGACTGAAATCCTTATCCCAGCCATTATTTTCTGCTCATGAGGTTCCTGTTTACAGCAGTCTCTTTATAACTTAGTCTCTCCCCTAGGGTGCACTAAATGTGTGAATCTCATGTGCACTCTCCACAGGTCACAGTAAGTCAGAAGGGTTTCCACTGTTGCATTCAAGAAGTCTTTTTTCTATATCAATGCCATTTTAATTTAATCGTGGAACGTTGGACGTACTGAGTGAGTATGGAGACTCTCCTAGAGGTTTATTAAGGAAACATACTACTAGACAATTCTCCAAATGTTTTCATGCTCCTCCATAATTATCTGGATATTTCTACCATTGGACATCCCATCTGGGTTATACTCTGAAAGGCAGAAAAACCTGGACTCCTATCTCTTGCTTCTGCCCTACGTCTCTCCTACTTTTTATCTCTGTGATCCCAGCCAGATAGGATGAGCTTTCCTGTCCCTCTATAGCATATCAAGAGTTCTCTCAACCCCAGTGTATAAAAATGCTCGATGATTTAGGGACTCAGATATGGCTCATGACTAGATGAAGACATTCGGAATTGAGAAATCTCCACAAATCTTGCTTTTAAAGATCATTGTCTCAGTACACAGATCAAGAGACCACCCCAGAGGCTCAAAGTTGACCAATACCTCTATTCCTCACTCCCAGGACCCTGAGCCTCCGAGCTCAGTCTTAAAACAGAGGCCCCAGTCTAATGTGACTGAAGAGGAAAATGGAAATTTATCAGTATAATATGTCTAACATATTATCTATGTCATATATATAAGGTGCCTAGAACACTATCCGGCTCATAGCAAGTGGACTCTTGGGTCCAGTGCTAAGGTTTGAAGAAAACATGATGGAAGGTCTAACTTTTGAATTGAGCCCTGAAGGGATAGATAAAATGTGAACATACTGAGTTGGGCAAAAGCACTCCAAGCAGGAGGAACAGTCTGAGCAGGAAATAGGGCATGAATTAGGAACCAAATCGTTAGAGGATTTTGAATATCAGACAAGGATGTTGTACTTTATTCTGTAGGCAATGAGGGACATTGAAAGTAGGTCCTTTAGCAAGAAAGGGGCATAGTCAGAGCTTTAAAAGAAAGATCAGTATGTCAGCAATTGTGAAATAAAATGTCATCATTATTATAGAGTAAATAAAAACGGAAACATTCGAATTTCAATAGGTAAGATCCCAGAATAGAATGACTCTTAAGTAAGATATTCACCCTTCCCAATTCTTGCTTTGTGTCAAAATAGAAAGTGATCAAAATGCCAGACCCAGCAGTGATAGCCATTATAAAAATAATCATACAGTATGAAGAGATGATAGATAATTTATTAAAGAAGACTATATTATTCTCTATCAATTGGTGCACTTCCAAAATGAACTCTGCTTTCATTATTTTTTAGTATTTCACAATTATTTTCAATTATAACAACTTTATTAAGAAAACATTTTAGAAGTAACCTACCAACTCCCTAAACCACTTAAAACATGTACCGCATCGCTTGTCTAAACTCTTTCTGGTTAGTTGATCTCATGCCTAATAATTGTGACAAAAGCAGACATTCTCAACTCAGTTGTCAGCAGACTTAAATATGACCAGCTAAAAAGAGATTTCACAGTACTAAAATGTCCCAACAAATGTACCTGACACATCCACTAGTATAGTGTGAAATATTAACATAAATATTTTACCCATAAGTGGCATTTGTTAAAAATAAAGTGCATGGGTGTTCTGGATTTTCTGAGAGAGCTTTGCATAACTTCTAATTCACAACTTTGATAATTGCCAGAGTGGTTCCCAGTTAGTGTAGAGTAGCCAAGAGCTCAGAAAAGCATTTTCCAACAAGGTTTTCAAATATAGCTGCCACAAAGGTCAAAGATTCTTTTAATTTTAGTGTCATCCCTGCTAATTCTGAGCATCAAGAAAAAGATTTTAATTGTTTTATTTTGGATCTACTAAAAATGAAATGCTAGCAACAACAACAACAACAACAACAACAACAAATCCTCCAGGGCATTCATTGCCTACATCATGCATGGGAGAACTGAATTTAGCTTTTAAAAGTTAAAGTGGAACTTGAAACAGAGCAAAATGAAGTCAAGTGTACTGTGAAAAATTTGTGATTTCAAAATGGAAGCAAGGTCATATTTTATTGGTAATCTTTAAGTAGGTTTAGAAAGACTGCAATGTAGCATGGAGAATTTGGTATTTGGGCTCATCGGATTCCGCTGTTTATTCAGACAAAATCTGAGCTATAGAATTCAAATACAAAAGAGTGCTAATTTCATTTGGCTTCCAACAAGACCTTATCCAAGCTACATATTACTATTTTCAGAAATAATTGATTTGTAAAAAATCAAATAATTACATATTTATGTGAAATATATCTGTATGTTAAAAGCAAACACACAGCATAAACAGATACTGTGTATTAAAATGGATTTTATTTTCACCATCTCACCCTATTGACATTAGCACTATATGACAGTAAATGTCTTTTTTGCTGGCTCAATATAACATTATATCAAAGGAACTAACAACATACAATGCATAATATATCAATATCAATATTATTTGTTATTTTTCTCTTGTAAATCATATCTCAAAATGTATGCAATATTCTTTAAATATAATGCTTAAAATGCATATGCAATGATGAAATGTAGCAGGATTGCCAAAACTGATGAATATCTCAGAGACATTGCCATTGTTTTTCCTGGAAAATACTTCTTTGGAAAAAATGAGACATCTTTGAGATCAAAATAAACACCTGTCAAAGGAATGTCTTGGGAACCCCAAATAGCATTTCTAAAGAGATAAAAGAATGTTGCAATCTTCCAGAAAGGAAATCAAGTGGAAGTAGATATTAATTCAGCACTACAGAGACAATCCTGAGAAAACAGAGGCATTGTTTTCTAAAGAAATTGACTTTTGTAACATAAAGGAGATACAACTCTGGGAGTGAAAGTTGTCACAGTGATACATATCACACAATGGAAATGCCAAACGAAACCATCACCACTTGAAATCAAACATGATTCAAGTTACTTGGGTAAAACACCACCATGGGTGGTATCCTTTTTTTTTTTTTTTTTTAAACCAAGCAGCCTAACAGCGTATTAAGGAGGAAAACTTAATTGATAATACACTTTGCTCAATTATAAGTAAGCTGACTGGGAAAGAGGTGGGCATGATGGAAAGCAAATCCGAATGAAGCTGTTATTCTTTTAATCTATAAAAACATTATATCCAAGTTTAGACTCATTGAGCTCTAAATATTTGGGAAAATATATTTAAAGAAAGTATACAGGTTTGATCCAAAATCTCATTGGCACAACTTGAAATATGGGTAATCGTCATGTGAAATTTGTGAATAGGAGAACCTACTGTAGGATATTTAACCTAAATCAGCCACATAATTTCTATCACTGATATCCAGGGAATTTCAATGACAAATCCAGTTTTAAAAATTGATAAAACATTTTGGTAGTTTTGATATAAGTAAGAGTCACGGGATATCAGATTTAAAAGAAACCCAGGTGCTATCAAGTCTGATGTCAGTAATTTTTAGAGGATACTGAAGCCCAGTGAGACTATCCAAAGTCAGATATGGGGAAAAGCAGAGTCATCCCTCCTAGGCTGCCAAAATCCTCCCCATCCAGGCTCATCCTTGAAGACCTCATTCAAAACAAAGTTCCTCTCCCATCCCTCTCTGCCTGCTCTAGCATGGTCTGAACCATTTGCCTATTAATTGCCCTGCCTGGTTTCATTTGTTCTTTCTGCTGTATTTAAACTGTGGGAATTCTTCTATTGTTCACCTTTTTCTTGCTCAACTAAACTGTGACACTGCTAGGAATGCCGAAGCAGGGTTTTAGGTTCTCAGGATATTTAAGAGCTGGAGAAAGCACTCAATGTGTCTTGTAAGTAAATTTTGTGGAAATTGTACTCCCAATGACAGGCTCTGACATCTCACTCTAAGGCAAGTAACAGGTGAGGCATTGCCCTTTGATAACCAGGACATGGATTCTAGAATTGGTTATGTCCATTCACACAATGTGTTCATCTCCTCTCTGGCTATCCTTCTGATGACTCAGAAGTCTCAACCCTAATTTGGTTCTCTCAGGGCCCTGGCTTGCTCATCCCCTTTATGATTCTCCTTTATTCTTCTGTACCTGGGTATTCACTTCATGTCCACCCTCGTCATCATTCTGCAGACAAAGATGCAGACTGTACTGGCAGAATCTGAACATGCAGAAACCTCCCATAACACTCAGAGGTCTTATACCTTTCTCTCATCTGGCATTATTAACTATGATAGGGTGAAGGAAACAACGATGTCTATTCTTTGCATCTGACTGCACTGTCCAGTTTCTAGTGGCTTAAATACACTTTTATTTTGTTTGTTTTGAGAGAGAATTTCGCTCTTCTTGCCCAGGCTGGAGTGCAATGGTGCGATCTCAGCTCACTGCAACCTCCAACTCCCAGGTTCAAGTGATTCTCCTGCCTCAGCCTCCCAAATACCTGGGATTACAGGCATATGCCACCACACCTGGCTAATTTTATATTTGTAGTAGAAACGGGGTTTCTCCATGTTGGTCAGACTGGTCTCGAACTCCTGACCTCAGGTGATCCACCCGCCTCAGCCTCCCAAAGTGCTGGTATTACAGGCGTGAGCCACCGCACCTGGCCCCTAGTGGCTTAAATACATTTAAAGCGTCATAGCTCAACCCATAAATTGCACTGCAGCATACACATCTAAATCAGTAGTTCTTCCGCAACAAAACACAGTAACCCAGCATGTTTTCTCATCTACATTCTACATTCATACTTCATTCTTAGGGACCACTTGGGGATACCAGACTGTACCTCCCAGAACCCTTTTTAGAACTAAAGAATTATTTTCACAGCTGCTGAAAGTGCTGGAGGCTAGAAGTCTTCACCCTGAAGCCCTCTCTGGGAACTGCCCTTGGCAAAAGAGACCACCTTCTCCAAGGTCAAGCCCCCTTCCCAGAATCTAGAATCAAGAATCAAGAGAATCAAGAATTAAGGCTTGCTACCTTACTTAAACTCAGGGCAATTCTGAACAGCCGATCCAGCTTCAGAGCTCCCCTGCAGCAAGATGTTACAATTTTGTTGTAACTGCATTTTAGCAATTCAATAGCTCCCTCTGTCTAGTCCTGGCTTCTTCCCTTCCCCACAGGGGAATGCTACCTATAACAAGCCTTAGCATCCCTCCATTTTTAATTTTTCATATTAGTAACCTGCCTTTCATCCTCTGTTCATTCACTCAATGAATATTGTCAGGGTATCTACTATACTGATACCAGGCACTATTTTCATTCACTCAATGAATATTGTCAGGGTATCTACTATACTGATACCAGGCACTATTTTGGGTGCTGGTTATTCAGCAACGAACAAGACTGCAAAAGCCCTGCCATCACAGAGTTGCCATTTCAGTAAGGGAAGAAGGTAATAAACATATAATTTACTATCACATAGGGGTAATGCTTGAAGGAAAATTAATTGAACTGTAACAATCCAGAGTTATTGGGAGGAAGCATTTATTTAAACAGAAAAGACCAGAGAAGACCCCCTATGGCGGAGTGAGATGGAACTGATAACTGAATGAAGTGGCAGAATGAACCACGCAAAGACATAAAAAATTGCATTCAAAGCAGAAGAAAGAGCAAGTGCAAAGTTCCCAGGGCTAAAATAATATGTAATTTTGAAGAATGGTTAGGACAGTTTGGTAAGAGTAGAGTGAAAAGGAGAGAAAAAGCTAGGAAATAAACTCAAAGACAGAGGCAGCAGTTCCTGCAGGGACTTGTAGAGGTAAGGAGGTCAGATTTCCTTCCAAATGTGATAAGAATCTACTGCAGGAACAGAGGAGGACACCGTCCAATTGATGTTTGAAAAGATTATTCTGGCTATTGTGTGGAAAGAAACTGAGTGGGCAAGGGTAGGAGCAGGAAGATCTCCTAGGAGGATAATGCCTGTTGCCAAGGAAACACAGCCTCATTTGGGTTTCAGATAATATCAAAAATGAAACAAAAAAAAATCACAGAAAATACAGAATAAGTTGAGCATGTGGACTACATTGATGTTGTCTTATACTCTGTGTCTTCGTCTTCCTTCTTCTTTTCTGTTTCTTCACTTTTGATACTAATAGCTCAGAGCTGACCTCATTGTATGAAGGACCCAGTGATCACCACTAGGGCAGGAAAATAAAATTAACACCCAACTCTTAGAAGATCCCTCACAGGAAACAAAAATAGCTGATGTTGTGGTTTACAACACACAATTGCAAACAAATAGATAAGAAACAAACAAAAGAAATAGAAAAGATCAGTTATGTATAAAGAAACATCTACTCTCAGCCGCAAATATGAGCCAAGGAAGTCTTAAGGAAAATATTAAAATATTTTGAACTAGTACAGCTTACCAAGAAAAAAAGAGAAGACACAAATTAGTACTGTTATAAATAAAAGACGAACCATCACTACTGATTCAAGGACATGTAAAAATGAAAAGGGGATACTACAAACAACTCTATGCCCATTCAATAACTTAGATAAAATGGGCTAATTCTTCAAAGACACAAACTATTGAAACTGACTCGGGGAGAAATAGATAATCTTTAAAAAAAAATTTTTATTCTACTTTACGTTCTGGGATACATGGGCAGAACGTGCAGGTTTGTTACATAGGTATACACGTGCCGTGGTGGTTTTATGCACCCATCAACCCATCATCTACATTAGGTATTTCTCCTAATGCTATCCCTCCTCTAGTCCCCCAGTCCCTGACAGGCCCTGGTATGTGATGTTCCTCTCACTGTGTCCATGTGTACTCATGATTCAACTCCCACTTATGAGTGAGAACATGAGGTGTTTGGTTTTCTGTTCTTGTGTTAGTTTGCTGAGAATGATGGTTTCCAGTTTCATCCATGTCCCTGCAAAGGACATGAACTCATCCTTTTTTATGGCTGGATAATATTCCATGGTGTATATGTGCCACCTTTTCTTTATCCAGTCTGTCTTCCATGGGCATTTGGGTTAGTTCCAAGTATTTGCTATTGTGAACAGTGCTGCAATAAACACATGTGTGCATGTGTCTTTATAGTAGAATGATTTATAATATTTGGGTATATACCCAGTAATGGGATTGCTGGGTCAAATGGTATTTCTGGTTCTAGATCCTTGTGGAATCACCACACTGTCTTCCACAATGGTTGAACTAATTTACACTCCCACCAACAGTGTAAAAGCATTCCTACTTATCCACATCCTGTCTAGCAACTGTTGTTTCCTGACTTTTTAAGATCCCCATTCTGGCATGAGATGGTAGCTCATCGTGGTTTTGATTTGCATTTCTCCAATGATCAGTGATGATGGCTTTTTTTCATATGTTTGTTGACTGCATAAATGTCTTCTTTTGAGAAGTGTCAGTTCATATCCTTTGCCCACTTTTTGATGGGGTTTTTTTTCTTGTAAATTTGTTTAAGTTCTTTGTAGATTCTGGATATTAGCCCTTTGTCAGATGGATAGATTGCAAAAATTTTCTCCCATTCTGTAAGTTGCCTGTTCACTGTGATGATAGTTTCTTTTGCTGTNACTGTTGTTTCCTGACTTTTTAAGATCCCCATTCTGGCATGAGATGGTAGCTCATCGTGGTTTTGATTTGCATTTCTCCAATGATCAGTGATGATGGCTTTTTTTCATATGTTTGTTGACTGCATAAATGTCTTCTTTTGAGAAGTGTCAGTTCATATCCTTTGCCCACTTTTGATGGGGTTTTTTTTCTTGTAAATTTGTTTAAGTTCTTTGTAGATTCTGGATATTAGCCCTTTGTCAGATGGATAGATTGCAAAATTTTCTCCCATTCTGTAAGTTGCCTGTTCACTGTGATGATAGTTTCTTTTGCTGTGCAGAAGCTCTTTAGTTTAATTAGATCCCATTTGTCAATTTTGGCTTCTGTGGCCATTGCTTTGGTGTTTTAGTCATGAAGTGCTTGCCCATGCTTATGTCCTGAATGGTATTGCCTAGGTTTTCTTCTAGGGTTTTTATGGTTTTAGGTCTTATGTTTAAGTCGTTAATCCATCGTGAGTTAGTTTTTGTATAAGGTGTAAGGAAGGGGTCCAGTTTAAGTTTTCTGCATATGGTTAGCTAGTTTTCCAACACCATTTATTAAATAGGGAATCCCTTTCCCATTGCTTGTTTTTTTCAGGTTTGTCAAAGATCAGATGGTTGTAGATGTGTGGTATTTCTGAGGCCTGTGTTCTGTTCCATTGGTCTATCTATCTGTTATGGTACCAGTACCATCCTTTTTTGGTTACTGTAGCCTTGTAGTGTAGTTTGAAGTCAGGTAGTGTGATGCCTCCAGCTTTGTTCTTTTTGCCTAGGATTATCTTGGCTATACAGGCTCTTTTTTGGTGCCATATTAAATTTAAAGTAGCTTTTTCTAATTCTGTGAAGAAAGTCAATGGTAGCTTGATGGGGATAGCATTGAATCTTTCAATTACTTTGGCAATATGGCCATTTTCATGATATTGATTCTTCGTATCCATGAGCATGGAATGTTTTTCCATTTGTTTGTGTCCTCTCTCATTTCCTTGAGTAGCGGTTTGTAGTTCTCCATGAAGAGGTCCTTCACATCCCTTGTAAGTTGTATTCCTAGGTATTTATTCTCTTTGTAGCAATTGTGAATGGGAGTTCATTCATGATTTGACTCTCTGTCTATTTATTGTGTATACAAATGTTTGTGATTTTTGCACATTGATTTTGTATCCTGAGACTTTGCTGAAGTTGCTTGTCAGCTTAAGGAGATTTGGGGCAGAGACAATGGGGGTTTCTAAATATACAATCATGTCATCTGCAAACAGAGACAAGTTGACTTCCTATCTTCCTATTTGAATATCCTTTATAATATTAATAGTCCTACATCTATTACATAAATTGAATTAACTTAAAATTTTTTTTTAAAGCCCAGACCCAAAGGACTTAACTGGTGAAGTTTACCAAATTTTACCTAAAAAAAAAAAAAAAAACCAACTATGATAATTTTGTCTAGAAAATTGAAAATAGAGAACACCTCCCAACTAATTTTATGAGGTTCACATTACTCTAATACGCAAACCAAGTAAAGATATTACAAGAAAACTACAGACCAATGTCTCTCATGAATGTGTATGTCAATTCCTTAACAAAATATTAGCAAATTTAACCCAGTCAGACATAAAGAGGATTGTGCCACACAATTATGCAAGACTGGTTCAACATTAGTAAGCCAATCAGTGTAACTTATTGTATTAACAGACTAAATAAGAACAACTGTATAATCGTATTAATGGATGATGAAAAAAAATTAATAATATTCAATACCCACTCATGATAAAGATGCTTACAAAAAATAGAAAAATAGAAATAGAAGAAACTTTCTTTATCTAATAAAGTTTATATGTGAAAAACCTATAGCAAATATAATACTTACTAATGAGAGGCGGGATGCTTTCCCCTGAGATCAAGAACAAGGCAAAAATGTCCTGTCTCACCACTAGAAGGATTAAAAACAGATCAAGGGTGGCCAGAAGTTTCTGAGGGCAGGAATATTTGACCAGGGGAATCACAGGAAAGTTTGTAGGGTGGTGCAATATCTGCATGGTAAATATATGAAACTATGCATTTGTCAAAATCCATAGGACTGTACAGCACAGAGTCAACCTCAATGCATGTAAACAAAATTTTTTAAACTTTCAGGAAATTGAGGGATCCCAGAATGGAAGGCATACTGTGATAAAAGAACCTATTTGTATTAGAAATATATATGACATAACCTCGCTGAAGTGGGTGCAGAAAAAGTGCTGACCCGAGTAAGCTAGAAAACTGATATTTTGACTAAAAACTGTAAGAATAATACACAAGGAATTGCACACAAATATTGTATTCTGGTTAATAAAGTTGTTTCTCACAAGGAATGGGTAAACAATTCTGATTGATACACATATATACTAAAATTAAACAAATAAGTAAAAAGATGGCAGATAATGGGAGCTAGATTTCTCAGTTATTGGAGTGGGAGATTACACCTAAAAAAAGAGGAACGCTAGAATGAACCAGGTAGGACTAGACTAGAATTGGAGAAATCACTATGAATTCACATTTAGCTTAACATAAATATAAAATTTATATATATATTATATATACACACACACGGTGATATATAGACAATATAGATACTAGTGGATATACACAGAAACTACATATGTGTGTGTATATATATACACATATGTATATAATTGAATTAGTATTCACGTATATTATTTCCTAGCCCTGTCTGCTGAACCTAGAAGCAATGATATTACAGTAACGATGAGCATGAGCACAACCAGAACTCAGACTTTGCTTTTTAATACTCTATCAAATGCTCAAATAAAAGGAATTGGAGATCCTTGGAAAAATGAGTGATTCTAGGGCTGGGACATGAAACCCAGGTGATGAGCCTGGAACATCTTGTACTGCTAGAAAGTAAGGAGTGCTCAAAAGGCAAACAAAAATATCAGGGCATATCAAAAGGACAGAAGAGCAACTGAAAGAACTCTCAGTGGTCAAAGCTAGAATAATTTGATCAAAAACAACAACAACAACAAACTATTGGATTATAACCCAAAGTGTAAAATAATTAACTATAAGTGTGCACTAATTTAAATAACTGATTGAATACATTAAAAATGAGAAAGCAGAGAAAAATCTCTTGTGACAAAGAATTCTAAATAATTTGTGTAGATGCTCTATCCTCAAAAAGGTGGCGTATAACTCCCCAACCCTTGACTGGGGACTGAATTTAGTGACTTGCTTCCAAAAATCAGAATTTGGAAAGGGGGAAGAAAACTTTACAGCAGAGTAACCTAACATGTGATACCTAAGCAAGATCATCAAAGCTAACATAATCAGTGAGAAGTCATGGTGAGAGCATGCACCCTTGGTATGATATGATAAAAATGGCATTTCACCTTGCGATTTCCCTTCCTCCATACCTCTGTCCCTATCCTAAGCACAACCAAAACATCAGACAAATACCAATAGAGGGACATTCAATGAAACACATGACCAGTACTCCTCAAAACAGTGAAGGTCATCAAAAATAAGAAATTCTGAGAAATTGTCACAGATTAGGGGAGGCTAAAGAGACACAACAACTAAATGTAATGTGATATCATGTATGGGATCTTGTGAGACAAAAAGGACATTAGGAAAAGGCTAGTGATATCAAAAGCCAGTGTGGATATTGGTTCTTAGTAATGTACCAACCTTGGTTTCCTAGTTGTGGCAAAGGTTGCATAGCAATGTAAAATATTAACAACAGGGGAAACTGGTTCAGGAGTATATGGGAATCTTCTGTTTTATCTCTGTAACTTTTTTGTAAATCTAAAGCCATTCTAAATAAAAGGGTTATTTAAATTTTAAAAAAAAGACACACTCTAAAGAAAAATATTCTCTCAGGTCAAAATATAACACATAATCAACTTCCATTGTCTGAGCTCCAGTATTTTATTTCCTTCTCTTCATCTTGTCCTTTTCTAGGGCCAGAGCATTTTCCCTTATCAGTTAGTTTCTCTGCGGGTCCAGTTCCTTTTTTTCCTCTCTTTAGATTTATCCTATAGCCCTCTTTGGGGATTTTTTTTCAAAAATCTGTATTTAAAGCGGCACCAAATAGTCCCCAGATATTCCCCTAAGTCTTCCTTGTGTCAAGATCTCCACTTCTCTGGGATCCTGATCCCCATTACCAATTAAACGGACAAAGATCTATATCCAGGTCACAGGGGCAGAGAAACCATTTATGCTTCAGAAGCACTTTAGTGAAAAAGAGAAGGAGACAGGCAGTGAAATCCAGTAATAACCTAAAGCCTCACGGGACCAACGATCCAAGTATTGCTTACAAAACAATTCCTATAGAACAGTAGGGAGTCAATAACTTTTTAACCTAACCACAATTTCGAAAATGGCTCCTACATGTATAATGCTACCTCTCATTTAATTTACAATTCTTCTTCCTATTTTTCCCAGGCTTCCTCAGTTCTCATGCCACTGTTATGTACATAATAATGGATAGTAATAACATGTTACATTTTAGTGATTACTATGTGCTATTAACTCTCTGAATTGTTTCATTTAATCCTTGTAATAAGATGGTTACTCTTATTATCTATAAATTGTGAATAATAAAAGTAAGTGAAAAGAGATTCAGTAAGTTTATACCACGATCATGTTTGTAAATGGTGGAACCAAGATTTGAACCAAGATACACATAGTTCCAGAATCCATAATTTTAACCTCTATACATTCAGTTTCCTGTCTTTGTAGCTCTTTCTACTCAATTACCCCTTTAGAGACCTTTAACATTTGTCATTTAATAAACATAGATGCTAAAATCCTTAACAAAATACTAGCTAAGCGACTCCAACAACATATCAAAAAGATAATCCAGCCAGGCGTGGTGGCTTGCACCTGTAATTCCAGCACTTTAGGGGACCAACGTGGATAGATCACTTGAGGTCCGGAGTTTGAGACTAGCCTGGCCAACATGGTAAAATCCCATCTCTATTAAAAATACACACACAAAAATAGCTGGGCATGGTGGCATGTACCTGTAGTCCCAGCTGCTCTGGAGGTTGAGGCAGGAGAATTGTTTGAACCAGGGTGGTGAAGGTTGCAGTGAGCTGAGATCTCACCACTGCACTCCAGCCTGGGTGACAGAGAAAGACTCTGTCTCAAAAAGAAAAAAGATAATCTACCATGATCAAGTGGGTTTTATACCAACGATGTAGGGATGGTTTAATATACACAAGTCAATAAATGTGATACACCACATAAATAGAATTAAAAACAAAAATCACATGATCATCTCAATAGATGCAGAAAAAAAAAATCAACAAAACCCAGCATCCTTTTATGATTAAAACTCTCAGCAAAACTGGCATACAAGGGACGTACCTCAATGTAATAAAAGCCATCCATGACAAACACACAGCCAACGTAATACTGAATGGGGAAAAGTTGAAAGTATTCCCTCTGAAAACTGGAACAAGACAAGGATGCTCACTCTCACCACTCTTCTTCAACATAGTACTGGAAGTCCTAGCCAGAGTAGTCAGGCAAGAGAAAGAAATAAAAAGCATCCAAATCAGTAAAGAGGAACTCAAACTGTCACTGTTAGCTGATGACATGATCGTTTACCTTGAAAACCCTAAAGGCTCCTCCAGAAATCTCCTAGAACTCATAAAAGAATTCAGCAAAGTTTCTGGATACAAGATTAATGTACACAAATCAGTAGCTCTTCTATACACCAACAGCAACCAAGTGGAGAATCAAATCAAGAACTCAACCCCTTTTACAATAACTGCAAGAAAAATAAAATAATTAGGAATATACCTAACCAAGGAGTTGAAGACCTCTACAAGGAAAACTACAAAACACTGTTGAAAGAAATCATAGACGACATAAAGAAATGGAAACACATCCCATGCTCATGGATGGGTAGAATCAACATTGTGAAAATGATCATACTGGCAAAAGCAATCTACAAATTCAATGCAATCCCCATCAAAATACCACCCTCATTCTTCAGAGAATTAGAAAAAAACAATTCTAAAATTCATATGGAACCAAAAAGGGACTGCATAGCATAAGACTAAGCAAAAATAACAAATCTGGAAGCATTACATTACCTGACTTCAAACTATACTGTAGGGCCACAGTCACCAAAACAGCATGGTACTGGTATAAAAATAGGCACATAGACCAATGGAAAGGAATAGAGAACCCAGAAATAAATCCAAATACTTACAACCAACTCATCTTCAAGAAAGCAAACAAAAACATAAAGTAGGGAAAGGACACCCTTTTCAACAAACAGTGCTGGGATCATTGGCAAGCCATATGTAGGAGAACGAAACTGGATCCTCATCTCTCACCTTATACAAAAATCAACCTAAGATGAATTAAGGACTTAAATCTAAGACCTGAAACTATAAAAATTCTAGATTATAACATTGGAAAACCCTTCTAGATGTTGGCTTAGGCAAGGATTTCATGACCAAGAACCCAAAAGCAAATGCAATAAAAACAAAGATAAATAATTGGGACTTAATTAAAATAAACAGCTTTTAGATGGCAAAAGGAACAGTCAGCAGAGTAAACAGACGGCCCACAGAGTGGGAGAAAGTCTTCACAATCTATACACTTGACAAAAGACTAATGTCTAGAATCTACAATGAACTCAAACAAATCAGTAAGAAAAAAAAAATCTCATCAAAAAGTGGGCTAAGGACATGAATACACAATTCTCAAAAGAAGATATACAAATGGATAACAAACATATGAAAAAAATGTTCAACATCACTGATGCTCAGGGAAATGCAAATCAACAGCACAACATGATACCACCTTACTCCTGCAAGAATGGCCATAATAAAAAAATAAAAAAACAGTAGATGTTGGCATGGATGTAGTTATCAGGGAACACTTCTGCACTGCTGGTGGGAATGTAAACTAGTACAGCCACTGTGGAAAACAGTGTGGAGACTCCTTAAAGGACTAAAAGTAGAACTACCATTTGATCTAGCAATCCCACTACTGGGTATCTATCCAGAGGAAAAGAAGTCATTATATGAAAAAAATACTTGCACATGGATGTTTACAGCAGCACAACTGACAATTACAAAATCATGGAACCAACCTAAATGCCTATCAATCAATGAGTGGATGAAGAAACTGTGGTATACATATGTGATGGAATACTATTCAGCCATAAAAAGGAATGAGTTAACAGCATTTACAGTGACCTGGATGAGATTGAAGACTCTTACTCTAAGTGAAGTAACTCAGGAATGGAAAACCAAACATCATATGTTCTCATTGATGTGTGAGAACTAAGCTATGAGGACACAAGGCATAAGAATGATACAATGGACTGTGGAGACTTGGGGGGATAAATGAGAGGGGTAGAGGGATAAAAGACTACAAATATGGTGCAGTGTATACTGCTAGATTGATGGGGCAGCAAAATCTCACAAATCACCACTAAAGCACTCCCTCATGGGACTAAATACCACCTGTACCCCAATAGCTTAAGGAAATTTTTTTAAAAATTGTCATTTGTTCTCTGTTCATAACAGGTACAGTGGCCAATTCTTGAGAATCCAAGTTTTCTCAGACTATCATTGATGTCCCCAAGAATCTGATCAGAAAGAGAGTGAAAAAGAGACATCAAACTAAACAAAATCTCATACTTGAGTTTCATCTCTTTCCCTTACCAACTCAATCCTCACCTTCTTAGAGCACCCAGCTAAAATTTTCATTTATGTATTTTATATATATATGT
>NW_016804154.1:325499-358164 GCF_001698545.2 Rhinopithecus bieti
TAAATATATATTATATATATAAAATAAACCTTGGAAAATAACATATTTAAAAGAAGAATAAAGTACACAGTTAGAGAACAGTAATCTACTAACTTGTCAATGCAAGTTCCATTACAGTGTATGTGCAAATACCTGAAAGTATACATCATTTGGTCTGTCTCACCCACAGTTGCCAAAAGATTTAAGGTAGAAATTTCAAGCATTTTTAATCTCACAAACCTAATTAGTTTGCTCAAAACTTTTCTCCCCTAATCAAATTAGAATCAGCAAGAAAAGAATCTGGTCAATAAAGAAAAACATCTAATAGAATAGTATTAATACAAATTTATGTTCCCGACTTTATTAATTAAATTTTAGAGTTATAAATTTATTATTTTTTAAACTTCATCTATTTAAAGTTTCCCCAATTAACAGTTCTCAAGAGAACAGCTATGTAGGAACCATATCTCTTAGTTCTTTGGATGCCCCATAGAGTACAAAGTGCCTTGCTTACAGTTGAAGCTCAAAGAATGTTTTATCAATCAGTCAAAAAATTACAGTGTTTGCTCAATGTTTACGGATAATTGTGGCAAGAGAAGTCCTGAGCCCAAATTCAAAGTGTTTGGGACTCTTCTAGTCATTAAGCAATTTCAGGAGAAGAAAAATTATATCAAGTATGAGGTATTGATTCCTTTCCCACACTCCTTCATAAACTGCTCTGTAAGAATTTTAAACAAACATGAGGCACATATAACTTTCTTAGAAATGCCAAAACATTCTACACTCTTCAAACATTAGAATTATAAAAACATTTATCAATGTTTTATTAATTGAAAGTAGAAAGTAAATCTTTAATACTACCCACCCAGACAAATCAATACCCACCAGCTACAAGGTAATCCTCCAATTGAATATGCCAACTGTAGAGCATGAAGTTTTCCATGAATACAGATTTTCAAACAATGAACACCTGGCACAGAATCTGTCAAAACATTCCCCATCATCGGCACTCTTGGCTGAAAAGGAATAAGAATATCTATTTATGTGCTCAATTAAATGAGCTGTTCAAATATACTCTAATAACCAACCACTATGTGGACAAACAGGTAGTCAAACTAATTAGATGGCTAAAGTTACCAACTCTTATCTTGGATGTATTTTATTTCAGATGAATGTGGGATAATATATTAAATCATATAACAAGCAACATTTTTTATAATAAAAATGTAACTTGCTTATTGTGTGTAGATTAACATTATCCTCAATTGATTTGAAACGGAAATATTTTCCAAAATGTCATTTTATTGCTAGTATATTTAGAAAAATTTGGAAAAGTTTTAGCCAATCTCATATTACTTTTTGCCATTTAGAACCCAGCTGTTTTATTTACCCTACACTTCCAATCATGATATTGAAGACCCCTGACAATTACCACATCAGAGAAAACTCCCTGGCGGTGAGAAAACCACCGCTAGGGATGATGTCAATATGCAAAGTTGCAAACAATTTATCTGTACAAAAAGGAAATATATCTTGGGTATTATCTTACTTGTAAAGTACTTTAGTATACTTTTTTTCTTATTTATGTAATACATAAATATATGTTCATTATTTTTTTAAAAAATTACAATTGATGGATATGTACATGTAAAAATTTGCTTTTGTCACCCCTCTAACAGCAATATTGAATTCTAATTCCCTCACCAAAGAAAATCTTTGTTAGGTTCCGTGGATATTGTTTCACAATAAGCATACAACTCACATATGCACACCTACTACATATATATTATTTTTCCTTTTTAAAATTTAAATCTCCATATATGATAACTGAATTAAAATACCAGACATACAGTCATACTCTACATAATGACATTTCAGTCAACAATAAACTGCATAAGATTGTAATGGAGCTGAAAAGTTTCTACTGCCTAGTGATATTGTAGCTGTCATAACATTCACAGTGCAATGTATTCCTCACGTGATTGTAATGATGCTGGCATAAACAAACCTACTGTGCTGCCAGTCATATAAAAGTCTATCCAATATGATTATGTACAGCATATAATACTTCATAAAAATAAACAACTATGCTACTGGTTTTTGTATTTACTATACTTTGATCATTATTTCAGATTATATTTCTCTACTTCCCTTTTTAAGTTAACTGTAAAACAGCCTCAGGCAGGTGTTTCAGGAGGAATTCCAGAAGAAGGCATTGTTATCACAGAAGATAACAGTTCCACATGTGTTATTGTCCCTGAAGACATTCCAGTAGGACAAAGTGTGGAGGTGAAAGACAGTGATATTTGATGACCCTGACCCTGTTTTGGCCTAGGCTAATGTATGTGTTTGTGTCTTAGTTTAAAAAAAAATTTAAGTAAAAGAGAAAATAAAATGGAAAATATTATATATATTTTCTTTATAAAATAATGATAAAATCTTAAATCTTTATAAAATAAAGATTTAAAGAAAAGAAATTTGTAGAGTTGTATGTTTGTGTTTTAAGCTAAATATTATTATAAAAGAGCCCAAAAGTTTTTTTTAAAGTAAAAAGTTACATTAAGCTAAGGTTATTAATGACAACATTTTTTAATAAATTTAGTACAACCTAAGTGTCCATTGTTTATAACAATCTATAGTAGTGCACAATAATGCCCTAGGCCTTCACATTTACTCACTACTCACTCACTGACTCACCCAGAGCAACTTCCAGTCCCTCAAGCTCCATTCATGGTAAATGCCTAACAAGTACACTAATTTTTATCTCTTATCCCATAACTTTACTGTATCTTTTCTGTGTTTAGGTATGCAAATATTTACCATTGGGTTACACTTGCATACAGTATTCAGTACAGCAACATGCTGTATAAGTTTGTAGCCTAGGAGAATCCACCACACCCTAGAGCCCAGGTATGTGTAGATTATACCACCTACATTTGTGTAAGTATACTCTATGATGTTCACACAATTTCAAGATCACCTAACAACTCATTTCTTAGAACATACCCTCATCATTAAGCATTCAATGACTGTATATTTTGTTCCACAAATTTCCATTTAGTTTTCTCTTTAATATATTCATTCAGAGGTGGCAGTTGCTATTGCCATTTTGCTTTTAAATTAAGTATCACTAAAAAGCTAACTGTTGCTACTTAGTAACCTTCATCCCTGTCACCCTGCCTTAGGCAGCACAGCATACAATGGATTCTCATCATGTAAGTGAAATGGATTTCTGTGTTTGTCCTGTGAACATTTGCCCCAGGGATTCTCAAAGATTGGGCACAGTGTTAGTGGACTGGGTTTTTACAGCTAAAGGGAACCAAATACCATGTGCAATTTGCTCAGTGCCACTCGGCAGTCTTTTCTAACAGTTTAAATGTTTACATATTTTACTTTAGAAGTACCAGCCACCTTCCCACTGTACATAACCCTTGCTCTCACATCATTCCATGTTTCTTTCCTCTCTTTATAAGTAACATCTTAATGAAAAACCAGAAAAGTCTCCCTAACGAGCCTCAGAGCTTACAGTTCTGCACAACACAGAACATGGTGCAGACAAAATGAAAACTGTGGAGTATACCCAGGACTCCCCACATTTACTGAATTCCATTCAGAAGAAATCCGGGCTCCCAGAAATTCCATGCAAGAGCATTTATTGCTATGGAATCCTAAAAGATCTGAATAAAGGCAGTCTCCACTACGAGGGGTCTGGACACCGAGAGTTTGACTAATCAGAGTGCTGAGAACCCTTGAATTAGCTTTCCAAATAAATTTGAGTAAAAGTAAACAAAAAGCACATTCTTCCTAATTCATAATAAAGAACAGTAATAGCTATACTGTTCTGAGTTGGAGCTCGGCTCAATCTCTTCAGCTATTAAAATCAGAGTGCCAAAGGTATGTACTGGATAAAGTCATTGTGAAAATTATATCATCCACATAAAATGTTTAGCATAGAATCTTCCAAATGATAGTTGTAATTATTATACTTATTACTGTTGTCATCATTTTGATTTTTCAGGAATTTAGTTATTTAAAGTGTGCATTAGCATGAGCCCAAATGTCTGAATATAAGAAATAAGACCTTTTTCTTCCCAACACCGTAATCCTTCTGTACGTTCTCTGCCGTCTGCCCAGCACCTGGAAAGGTAACTGATGAATGAATGAATGATCAAATGAATACCTTTTAGCACTATTGCATTTTACATTATTTTTCTCTCCATTTACCTCCTAGAATTTTGCGTCTTTTGTTGAAAAACATGATTTGTTTTCCATTTCTTCCCAGCCTATACCAGACCACTCTAGTCATTACATACAGTGATAGCTTTTACAACATTTGAAACTTTAAGTGGGCTATTTTCCCCCTATACTGCCAATAAGTATGTTCCTTCTGAATCCATTTATCAGTTCTATGATGAGCATAAAGATGACTGGGAAGATGAGTAATAATACTAGGCAAGCTGATCTATCTCAAATTCTCTAAAATTTCTAAATATGCTCTGCTTTTCTTTTACATAAAAGATTATAAGGCGACAGAACCAGTACATTAAATTTGGAAAGGCAGCTCAGTGATACAGGGGTAGCCAGTTGAGTCCACAGTACAACTTTCCCATAAGCCTACCCTATAATCAATTACATATTTCCTTAAGGTCTAAATTGGAGAGAAGTGTCTGTTAATCTGATTAAATATATTGATCATTACTCTAACCATTCAGCAGCCTTAAGTAAAAACAGCAGCTATCCTTTTTTAAAGTTAGCGTACCAAAATTTTTCCTTACACTTCTCTTTAATTTCAAACTCTTTTTGTTTTTCATGATTAGAATAAAATGAATAAGATTGTAATTCAAACACAGTATTCTGAATTCTCCCCCTCAATAGTTTCTACTTTCCAAAACAATTCAAAAGAAGACAACATACTAATCCAATGTCACAAAGCATTTTCTCATGTGCTATTGAGAAAAACTTATCACACAAATCTAGTTTAATCTTTGATGTCCTACTAATTATTTCTGCTAAGAAGCTACTTTCTATATTTGAGAACATTTGTTACTTCCAGAATCCTGTTGTGATAAAATATACAAACAACAAAAGTATAATAGAGGCAAGGGAGATGTTGAAGCCTAGTCTGAGAAATGATGCTTTTCATAGTTAGCAGGATAATGGAGTTGAAAGCAGTTAAGAGGAGAATAGAAAGGGACAGCTGACTCCCCCTGAGATGCCAATTTATAGAGTTTTTCTCTTACCACTTTTGAAGTGAGGCAAACATCAGACATTCTCAGATGGCACTGGCAGTATAGCAGCAAGTTTCAGGTTGAAAACAAAAATGAATTTGATCACAACCATCTAGGATTTTTCAAACTACTGCTTTGATACAGTCAGTAGGATAAATAAGGAGTAAATGAACATAAATGTCTTTTATAATAACTGCTAAATAGTTATTTTTATACCACTCTGTAATTTCTAATTATGCCATAGGAACAAAGGCATACTATGGCAACCATAAAAATGAACCTCTTAGATCTCCTACAGTTAGGAACATAATCGCCAAACAGCGCTAGCTGCTGCATTCTGAAACCACTCACTGTTTGTGATCCAGCATGCTTCCCATGGGCTCTTCCCAGCCAATGACTAAGACCATCACTGCAAGATCCAGGAGTTCACTGATGGGAAGACCCTGTTAGCCTTGCTGAAACTGTCCTAAAACTATGCTGCAGTCTAAGACCTAAGACCTTCCTTCCACTCTTTTTCCCATCCTTCCTTTATCCCTGCCCTCTTTCTTTCAGAGGGATCAGAGCTGCATCATGGTCTGAAAGTTCTTCTAGTCTTTTCTGGCTCTCTCCTCAATAAATATCTCTTCACATCTAATCCTGTGTTGGCACCTGCTACTCAGACAACTGTTACCTACACCTATGCCTTACACCAAAATTTGGGCAGATCCGTTTTTATAAACAATCATACTTTAAAATAACTGGATAAATATATAAAGCAAGTGACATAATCTTCTTTGCTTCTAATTATGCCTTAATTTATGTTTTGTAAGTTCAGATTGCTATTTATTGGTTTTCACTCAAGTTTAATACTATTCTCCTAATATCTCCAATCCCTAATACACAGATATCTTGCCCCTATTAAACTAAAAAAAAAATACCTTCAATTTATTTTAAAATTTTAATTAAAAGGGCAAGTTTCTCAGGTGGCTTTGAATAAACCAGTAAAGAGGCCTATATAACTGATATAGAAAGTTATTTCTCATTCTTTCGTATTTTGGAAATGGGGGAAAGATGTGTGGCTAGTTACCAAACCCCTTTCTGCTTTGGGCTACACAACCACTAGATATTTTCCAGCCTCCCTTGCAGCTAGGCATGACCATAAGACTGAGTTTCAGCCAGAGAAATGTGAGTAGAAATTAAGGGCACCATTTCCACACCTGGCTCATAAAAACCTCCCTGTGTGATGCTCTTTATCCTTTTATGATCACTGCCAACAAGCACAGGAAATGTGAAAACCATATGATGAAGATGAAAGAGTGACCATACCATGGGAGGATAGGTCACTGAATTGCCAACTAAACAAGAGCTGCCTGACCTGGAACACCTGAACTGTCATGTAAACAAGAAATAAACTTATTGCATTAAGCCTCTGAGATTCAGTTCTGAGCTTGTTGCAGCAGCTGGTATTACCTTAATATGTAGTTTTGCAGCACAAGTATTCTCAACAGGTTCATAATAAAGACTGCTCCTACAACGTAGCGATGATAAGGGTATGGCAGAGGGTTCTGTTAACAACAAAGCCAGTCTCCCAAAAGATGGGGTCTTCCCCTTGTTTGGTGTCATGAAGCCAATACACAAAACTAAAAGTGAGTGTCCAGCAGTGCAGACTTCATTCAATGGCCATGGAACTAAGAAGTGGGAGCAGGGCTCACAAATCAGCTTCTCAACTAGTGAGGAGTTTAAAATATAGGGTTTCTCTAATGAAGGGGTTGGATATTGAAAGCAAAGGATGGAAGTGTTAGAATAGTAAACTTTTCAGAACCAGAGTGCTGCTCTCCTCTTTGTCCTTTTATGGCTTCTTCTGGTCATTGTCATGGCAATTGTAACCTCATGGTGCTGGTGGGAGTGTCATTTTGCATGAAAATGAGATTATAATGAAGCTTGAGGTGTTTCTGAGGTCTTTAGGTTGGCTATCTTGGTTCTAACCAGTCTCAGCTGGTCTGGTTACAAAGGGAGCTTTTATCACAGCCATCTTGTTTCTTAAAGATAAACAGAGTTAGGATAGGGTGGAATTTCAATTCTGTCACATAGACATTACACCAGGTAACAGTTCCAAAGATTGCTACCAAAAGTTTGTTTAAACATGCCACTCCTCCACTCCTCCTTTCAAGAAGTAGTTTGTTTCCCCCTCTCCTTGAATCTGCAAGATCCTATGACTTGTTTTGACCAATATAAAACAGTAGAAATGTCCTTATACCACTTCAAGCCTAACCTTTAAAAGCCTAAACAGCTTTTTCTTTTTTTTTTTTTTTTGAGATGGAGTCTCGCTCTGTCGCCCAGGCCGGAGTGCAACAGTGCAATCTCGGCTCACTGCAAGCTCCGCCTCCCGGGTTCACACCATTCTCCTGCCTCAGCCTCCCGAGTAGCTGGGACTATAGGTGCCCGCCACCATGCCCGGCTAAATTTTGTACTTTTAGTAGAGGCGGGGTTTCACCGCATTAGCCAAGATGGTCTCGATCTCCTGACCTCGTGATCCACCCACCTCGGCCTCCCAAAGACAGCTTTTAATTTTAGTTTCATGAAATCCAGTGTTAATGCTGTGAGGAAGCACAGTCTCTCCTAAAGACAGGGACCACTTGAAGGGACCCTGGAGGATGAGATGCCACGTGGAGGACGAGGCCACATGGAAAAGACTCAAGGTACCACAGCCAACTGCCAGCTTCAAGTACCCAGGCCTTACCGAGACAGCCTTCTTTCCAGCCTAGCCACGTGAGTGATTGAACTGTCTAGACAACCACAGAATCACAATACATAATGAACTGTTATTTTAAATGACTAAGTTGTTACAGGTTTTGCCAGGGAGAGGAGTATGGAGGAATGATTGTCACACCATAGGAGATAACAGATACGTTGTGGTTTTTAATAAAGAAGTAAACAATTTACAGTAAGAGATACTCTGAGAAGTGATACGCCCTCTATTGTGTTTTCAGCTTTGAAATTCCAAAATATTAATATGTTCTCCATCAAATAAATAAATGCCAAATAAGCATCTTTACCTGGTAACCAATATGCCCCAATTTCTACACAAAAGTACAAATAGTATATTTTGCTAAAATAAAGGTCAACTCACATAGAAATGGGTGAAAACTGAAAATGTCCCTTTCATGCTTCTTTTACAGCTCCAAATCACTCCCCTTCCTAGAGGCAGCTGCTGAGGACATTTTAGTTTTTGGTGTGTTTTAGTTAGCCATCCAGGTTTTTGCCTATGAAATGTCTGTGTGTTTGTGTATGTATGTCGCTTTCCATTTTTGAATATTTGAATCAGACTGTACATGTTCTTTTGTAACTCATAGAATTCATTTTTGAAGGAACAAATATTCCATGAGAGACTATATCAAGGGACAGTATTTTTTCATACCTGTGCTTTCTTTTTGCCAAGTCTACATTTAGTGGCTTATCTCTGCTAGGACCAAGAGTGTGCCACCAACTATTTCCCTTCTTTGATTTAAGTATACTGTATAACAAGACTTTTGGAAATGCAGACAATCATTCCCACAGAGAAGTTTCTTATCTCTTTGATTCTGAGGCATTTTCATTGCATGAATACTTGTTTTTCAGGTTTATGTTTTGACTATTTCGCAATAGTCTTCAATTAAGAAAAAATGGTGATGGAGAGATAAAGCTTTGATGTTCACATTATCAACTTATTGCAAACAAAGATTGTGAGTGCACTAACAATCCTTTGCTGTCTCAAAATTGTAACATAGTCCCAAGCTTGGGAAGGGGAGAATGAGATACACATGAACATGTATACAAACTTTTCTCCTTGTTTGTATCTCTTTGTTCCCAGATTCTTGAGTCAGTCAACTTTCAAAAAGCTAATAGCCATATAGAGGAATTTCTTGGATCAAAACAGCCAGGTTTCTTGAATGCTAGACATCTTTAAAGATGGATAATTCTTGGTACTTTAATTCTAGAAGAAAATGCACATGGTCTTCTTTGAATATCTAGAGATAAATACCATGCCCTAAGGTGTTCGCAGTGCACAATCTTAAGAAGAAAGGGATTCTCTATTTAGACAATAGATGAAAATAGACTTTTTCATTTCATTAACAAAATATGAAGTAGGATATCTTTGTATCTGGTTTCAACAGCATATGCATCTTCTTTCAACCAACAATATAGAATATGTGCATTTGTGAGAGAATTCCACAGAGTTGAATGCCCTTCAGTATCAGGTAATGGCCTGGTTGAGACAGGCAATTTTCATTTCATGAGAGCAATATACTTAGCACGATGTTTCTTCAGTTATTGGTACATATCCCTTTGGTGTATTTGACAGTATCAAGAAGCAACTGATAATAATAACAACTGTAGCAGAGTGTATCTCCTAAGATGGTCTAAATAATATCTCTTACCTCACATAATCCCCTTATGATACAACTCCATCCATTAAAACATGAGATCTGTATTCCCTCTTCTTGAAACTGGCTGGACTTTTGTGACTGGTCAAAGAAATAGTGTACAGTGGAAGAGATGCTGCACGACTTCTGAGGCTAGTTTCTGCCTGGCAGCTGGACAATCACGCTTTGAACCCTGAGCCTTTTCATATGCAAGATAATGGCCCCAAAGCAGCAATGCTGTGAGAAAGTCCAAAACAGCCCACCCATGAGAACAAATGAAAAGCCCAGAAACATCATGAAGAGAAATGTCCAGTCAGCTCCCAGCTACTCCAGTCCCTCATTGTTCCAGCTACAGTTCCTCAAACCAGAATCATCCAGTCAAGCCCTTCCCAAACTCCTGACCCACAAAAAGCATGAGAGAAAATAAAATGGTTACTCCTGTTCTAAGTTACAGGGTTTCAGAGTGCCTTGTTACAAAGCAGTACATAACTAGAACAATACCTAATATTTATTGAGCTATAGAATTGAGTATATAATATTTTATTCAATTTATTAAACACATGGTATTTGTGTAGTCAGGATTCAAGGATTTTAGATGTATTAATTTATTAATTCATTTAATGCTTTTATTAAACTCCTGTGAGGTAGGTATAATTGCTCTATTTCAAAGATAAGAAAGCTGGAGCAAAGAGTGCTTTTGTAACGTTTCCAAGGTCATAGTAGTAGATGGCAAAGGAAGGGTTTACCTCTGAACATCAGCTCCTGAGTCAATACTTTATTGTATTATTTCTTTATTATGATGATATATTTAGAATTGTCATTGATGTATGTATTTACATATCACATACATTCATATCCACATGCATCTGTATCAACCACAGTTATATTATTGGATAGAATATAAATATTCAGAACTTTAAGATAACACACAAGACTTCAGAGAAATATCTGCCTGCAGCTATTCATCCAGACTCTCTATGGAAATCATGCCTCTTAAAGCATTTCCTGAAAAAGTGTTTTCATTTTGTTCTGTTTTGTTATCACAGACTTGGCATTTCACTGAGAGTCATTACATGAAATTGTGATATGGAAACTACTTCTACATAATCAGTCAGAAGTGATATTGTAGATCTCTAACAAGGCATTAGAAAAAACACCTGTTAGAATTTGTATTATGATAATGCACACAATATCTAGACACTAAAATATTGTGCCTTTTTGAGGCACTTTTCTGCAATGAATTCTCTTGTCTGGTTTCTCCCACTTCAGGCTTTAAAATATTCACTGTAGATAGAATCCAAAGTATCAGAGTATAGAAATACCTAGAAGGGTTATTTATCTTGGGAATACATATTTAAAAGTAGTGATTAAGAATTACTTATATTGATTGAAAGCAACAGAGAGTTTAACATACCAATTATTTATAACAAATTCTAAAGACTATGCAGCAGTACCCAAATCTTTAGTTCATCCTTACAACTGAGTTGATGATAAACCATAACTTTTATGGCTAGAACATGACCTCAGAAGTGGACCCATCTGCATCTTCTCAGATGGGCATTTGTTTCATAAACAGGACCACACCTCACATTTGTGGAGCCCAAGGTACAAGTACAAATGAAGACCTACATACCATGTATCTAAATATAGAACAATTATCACTTACGCTGCACCTACAGACTGGCCAGCATTTCCACCCAGGGACCTCATAGCTATTTTGGGGAGGTCACCATGAGGATTCAGGGGCTAACAGAGTCACATTCTCCTTTGGTTTTTAGCCCTGCTGCCTATGAGCATGAGAGGCAATACAGATCTACTGGGGCAGGGCACCTATTTCCCTACCACTTATATTTGCTCACTAAACTTATGAAAATTTGCTGTTGCTAGGCAATCTGCGATGGTTTTATACATCTACAATCCGTAAATTCTTTCATATTCCACCCATCAAAAGGTCGATTCTAATTCCTTTCCCCTTGAATATGATCCAATCATGATGACTTGGTTCCAGTAAGAACAATGTTATACAAGTAAACTCTGTATAACTTTCAAGGCTAGTTTAAAGGAAGCAGTGACATCACTTCCAGCTGGATCCCCTGCCTTTCGTGTGTGTGTGTGTGTGCACATGTGTGTGTGTGTGTCCCACTGACTCTTGGAAATCATAGCCTTAGAGAGGTCATGCGTAGGTGTTGAAGGTGACAGCCCCAACTGAGATGCCAGGCTGTGGCCAGCTTCACCACCAGACATGTGAGTAAAGGAGGCTTCTGACGATTGCAGCCCAACTGATACTGAGTGTAACAGAGACAAGCTCTTCCCACCAAGCTAACTCTGCTCAAATTTCAGATCTGCAAGCAAAACAATTTGTTTCTGTTGTTTTAAACCCCTGAGTTTGGAGGTGGTTAAGCAGCAATAGATACCTACAATACAAAGTTAAATACTACTTTTTCTAATGGCATGTTATAATGTAAAATATCCCAGATTTCTAAGTCAGAAGATCTGAGAATTTGAATCAAAACTCCAACATTTACTAGTGTGTGGATAAACGTCACTTATTTTAGCTTTTGTTTTCTCATTAATGTGCCAGAACAACCCTCCCTCAGAGATATCAAGAGTATTCAAAAGGGAAGTGTATGTGGAAGAATAGAATTCAGGACACTTCACATTTTGTAAATGTTTCTTGAATCCGTATCTCACCATTCCAGATACTTACTCTTTGTTCCTTCTCTATCTCTATCACTTTTCCACGAGGGCAGAGAAATGTGGGAGTTATGCCTGCCACATCTGTATCTAAAAGTGTGAATAAACTATATTTTATTTTTAAACTGAGAAATTACTAGTAGAAAATTCTTCAGATCATTACCCGATGAACCATTCAAAGAAGAAACTCAATACTGACAGGTTTTCCTTCTGGAAGTAATTGAAGACCCCAGAAAGAACAATATTATGTGTTCCACTGAGAAAGTACGCATTGATTCATCTTGTATATATGCCTTCTCCCTGAAATGTATGCCTGAGGGAGGAAAATGCTCTCGATTAATGCCTCCCACTTCTTGATTCTGTAATGTACTCATGCTATAATATTAGAATGCTCTGCATTCTAAAGGATTATTCAAAAACAGAATCTGACTTGAAAGGCTAACTTTTCTAGAAGCTAAACTTCAGAGATACTGAGTCTTATTTTTTTTTAATTTTCTCTTAATGTTTTCTAAATGGCATCAGAAGATAAATTTCAAAGAACTATAATTGATTTAAGATTTCACTTACCAAACAAACACAGTAAAAGATGATATCAAACATCTGCAGTTTTCAATCACATAGCTTGCAAAGAAGCACAAAATGGTTTTAGTGAAGTGCATAATTTGCCATCCTTGCCATCAAAGGTAATTTTAAATACATAATTCACAATGCCCATTGACAGCAGGTCTCTCTTGCTGGGTATTAATCTGCCAGGATGAGTCTTGAAACATCAATGTCTCTCAATTAAAAGCATAAACTTTAAAAATGAGAAATAAAATCATGGTGGTATGAACAGGGCATGGGTGGGTAATTGACAAGCCTACATAATGTGGAAAAATCATAGGTTAGAGGAAAAGTCATAACAATAATAAAAAGCTTTGGATTTGCACAGCCACTTCCCCGAAGAGATCAAAGCCCCTTATATACATTATCTCATTAATCCCCCTGCTACCTGCTGCTTTGGCAATGTCAGGGCAGACACCCATCAGTGACGATTCTGTGGCCATCAGTGTCCTGTGTAGTAGCCTATTGTGAACACTATTACTTTCATTCTCTTTTCTGTAATAAAGTGTGAGATTAGCTTTCGAGTCACAGCTGGAGAGGCAAGGCAGCATCAGTTCTTAAACCAATTTATCCCTTTCCCCAACTTGTCACACTACACAGATAACTACCTAAAATATTTCCATCGACAGGTACGCTATTAATGGGCTATAACTGAGTCTCTGAAAGAGAGTTCAAAGACATCAAAAACATCTGTAACTACTAATTAGAGACTCGCTTAACTACATGAGATTATTTCGGAAAGCAGGTTAGCTGTGGGACTCATTTGTTGCTCAACACCCCAGACATTTCAGACATTTGATTTTTTTCAACGTTCTCTTCCCACCTCCTGTTAGAAAGATTACATGCCTGTTACAGTGCATGTATGTGTAGATTCATAAAAACAAGAAACAAAAAACACTATTTTGCTATCATGCATTCTAAGATTTCTGAAAACCAGATCACCAAAATCTTATTTTATTTCCCTTTATTTATTGTATTTCAGAAAAAATAAACCTCTGTGAAATATAACTGTTTTTCAAATGCTACTCATTCATATTTTGTCAATAAAATTGTCAAACTACAACTCATCTTTCTTGAGGAAGAAAAAAGTACGTTGGTTTAGTATCCTATTTCTTTGACCTACAAACCTTTATGTATGCTAATAGTTTTACTATGGTGGAATATTTGATTGGGTATTTCTTTGATAATCAATCCAAGGATTATACCTGCCACCTCAAATTTTCTTTGAGAATAAAATTCAAAAACTATGTGTGCATTGAAATTGCAAATCAATGGCTTCACATCTAAATATAATTAATTATTAAGAAACTTAACCAATGTTTTAATTTCCTGGAAAGAATACATCTTGATTCTAGGGTATGTAGCCAAAGAAGGGTCACATGAAAACTTTCAGATTATGCCTGCATAGAGCTACTACCTTGAATTTTTGTACAAAATAAAATGATTGGTATCCATGTGAGCTATAACAACACCCACATTTTAGGAGAAATTTTATTTTCCTATGCAGATCCATTATGAAAAAGTTGAAGAAGCATTTAAAATGGTGATGACTAAGTTTGGGTACTCACTGATTTTATTACTGAATATGCTATTGCAAGTATTGTATTTAAACTAAAATTGTATTGCTCCATTTATTGAATAGGGAGTACTTTCCCAATTATTTTTGTCAACTCTGTCAAAGAACAGTTCGCTGTAAGTGTGTGGATTTATTTGTTTTCTCTGTTCTGTTCCATTGGTCTATATGTCTGTTTTTGTACCAGTACTATGCTGTTTTGGTTACTGTAGCCTTATAGTACAGCCTGAAGTTGGGTAATGTGATGATTCCAGCTTTGTTCTTTTTGTTTAGGATTGCTTTGGCAGTTTGGGCTCTTATTTGGCTCCATATGAATTTTAGAATTTTTTTCTAATTCTGTGAAAAGTAGTATTGGTAGTTTGATAGGGATACTTTTCACCAGATACAAAAATTAACTCAAAATGGATGAAAGATTTAAATTAAGACCTTAAATTATAAGAATACTAGAAGAAAACCTAGGAAACACCATTCTGGAGGATGGCGTTGGGAAAGAATTTGTAACTAAGTCCCCAACAGCAATTGCAACAAACACAAAAACTGACTAGTGAAAACTAATTAAAGAGCTTCTGTACAGCAAAGGAAAATAGCAATAAACAGAAAACCTACAAAATGGGAGAAAACATTCGCAAACTATGCTTCTGACAGAGATCTAATAACCAGTATCTATAAGGAATTTAATTAAAGAAGCAAAAAACAAATAACCCCATTAAAAAGCAGGCAAAAGATACGAACAGACACTTCTCAAAAGAAGGCATACATTGCCAACAAACATATGAAAAAATGTTCATCATCACTAATTTTCAGAGAAATGCAAATCAATCCACAATGAGATACTATCTCACACCAGTCAGAATGGCTATTATTAAAAAGTCAAAAAACAACAGATGCTGGTGAGGCTGTGGAGAAAAGGAAACAATTATACACTGTTGGTGGAAATATAAATTAGTTCAGCCACCCACTGTGGAAAGCAGTTTTAATATTTCTCAAAGAACTTAAAACCTAGAACTACCACTAGACCCAAAAATCCCACTACTGGGTATATACGCAAAAGAAGATAAATTATTCTACTAAAAAGACACAGGCACTCATACATTCCTTGTAGCACTATTCACAATAGCAAAGACATGGAATCAACCTAGGTGCCCATCAATGGTGGACTGAATAAAGAAAATGTGGTACACATACACTATAGAATACTATGCAACCACCAAAATAAAAAGAACAATACCATGTCCTTTGCAGCAACATGGATGAAGCTGGAGGTCATTAAGTGAATTAATGCAGGAACAGAAAACCAAATACCGCTTGTTCTCACTTATAAGTGGGAACTAAACAATGGATATTTATGGGCATAAAGATGGCAACAATAGACATTGGGAACTATCAGAGATGGGAGAGGGGAGAAAGAAAAGGTTGTAAAACTCACTATTGGGTACTATGCTAAGTACCTGGATAATGGGTTCATTTGTACCCTAAACTTCAGCATCATGCAATACACCCAGATAATAAACCTACACACATGCTTCCTGAATCTAAACGTTGAAATTATAAAACAAATTAAAATAATAAAAAATCATTTGAAAATAAAAGTAAAAATAAAAATAAAGGAACTCTATTGCTTTTACAAAAGGCTGGGTTAAGGCTAGGCTGCACCATCTGCCTGCCAGGTTCAGCTACTAGTCTTTAAGATCCCTGTACTATAAGTGTGGTCCTGGGCTTCATTTTAGGTTTATTAGAGATGCAGGATCTAAGGCACTACTGAATATAAATCACCAACCTAATGGGTCAGAATCTACATTTTCCATGATCCCAAAATTACTCCTAAAATTTGAGGAAGCACTAAGTTGAAATATTTTCAGAAACCTAAAACACAAAATTAAAGACACTATCTTAACATAACAGAAGTTTCTGTAGTGAAGTAACATATTTGGTCCAATCTATTTTCACCCATCAGATCACCAGCACTACTACTCCTTGTTGCCTATTCTCCATTTTCAAAATGTGCCTTGTTCTGTTAGGTAAATGAAACATAAACAGAGCAAAAAGGTCTGTTGTTGGTCCCTTTTTGGAATTTCAACAATGACATTTTCTGCCACAGAAATCAATAAGGGAGACTTTGGATTATACAAAGCGAGAGAGAAAAGCAAATGCAGAGTTTGGGGGTCCCAGTTCTCCTTTGCTTCAGATACTGTCCAGTTTTACTCTTCTTCATTTTAATTAACTGGCTTACCCTCCTCCGATGTGACATGCTAGTGTCATAAATTGAAATGAAATGCATTTAAACTCTTTCTGCTTCTATATTTTATTGTCCTCATGTCATTTTGCTATGAAAATGTCCCTACCCAGCGCTTTGGGAGGCCGAGGCAGGCAGATCACGAGGTCAGGAGATCATGACCATCCTGGCTAACACAGTGAAACTCCGTCTCTACTAAAAATACAAAAACTTAGCTGGGCGTGGTGTAGCTATTCGGGAGGCTGATGCAGGAGAATCACTTGAACCCGGGAGGCGGAGGTTGCAGTGAGCCAAGATTATGCCATTCCACTCCAGCCTGGGCTACAGAGTGAGATTCCGTCTCAAAAAAAGAAAAAAGAAAAAAAAAAGGAAAGAAAGAAATAAAATGTCACTGAACCCTTCTAAATATTATACTCTAGGCAGAAGCTGTAAGACCATCATTTTTCTGGATGTGAATGAATTCATAGAGACATTTCACAGAAGACTCCGACTGATACTGGAACACAGAGTCAGTAACAAACTGAAAAGCTCCATTGGAGTAAGAAGGATCCTCCATGGCATCCCAAATCATCCATGCAGAATTTTGTCCAACATAACCTCAGATAACAGGAAATAATTTCAAATGTTGAGTTTTCTCATGAAAGGTTTTTTAGAACTATATTTTAGGGAATTTTTAGTATTAACAATCAACCTTATGTAATCTTTGGAATATGTCTCCAAGTTACAAAGGTTATGGTTAATTCACAAATCGCCAATACTATTGGCTCTATTCTTTTCATGGTGTCACAGATCACAAGCAGTCTTCAGGGTGGCTATTTTCAAAATTCCATAGTTATTCCACTTCAGCTTAAGAAACTTCAATATTATTTTTATAATTTTGTTCTGGCCATCAATTGTTATTTAACAACTCAAAAACTAAATGAGATTTTTTTAAAGAAAACACCCATTTTATTACACCCATTTTATTATGCTCACAGCTTCTGTGAGACTCAGAAATTAAGACAGCCCATATCAGGGATGGCTTTTCTCTGTGCTATGATGCTTGTGGCCTCAGATGAGAAGACTCATACAGTTGGGGGTGACTCAAATGGATGTGGATGGAATCCCAGAGTCTGAGCTGAAAAGGTTTGACTGAGTCTATCAGCTACAATCCCTATACATGGCCTTTCCATGTGGCTTGGACTCTCATGCAGTCTAATGGTGTGAAGAGCTTCAGTCTTTTTACCCTAGTATGCTCAGCCTCACGAGCAACTGTTCCAGAGAACAGAGTGGAAGTTGCATGGTCCCCTGTTATGGTCCTGCCTCAGTGATACTGTATTGGTTGAAGTGGTCGCAAATTTTCCCAGACTTAAGGAGAAGGGACATAAACATTAACCTCAAAACTCAATGGAAATACTGTCAAAGAAATAGGAAGCAATATTTTAAAGGTGTCACATATCTACCAGTTTTAAGGGCAATAGTTTCATTCAATAAATGATTTTAAAATTAAAATCATTAGTCAAATATAACACAGAAGGTCTTGACTGAAGGAAAATAATATGCTAAATGTTTGTTTTCTACTTGTAACTTGAACCAGGTTGTATGCAATTCTCTTAAATCGAATCCCAATATTCTTAGCACTATATTGAAGAGGCCTTTCCTTGTTAATAAGGATAAATTCTTATGTCCCTCCTGGAAGCTCTTCAAAACGTACAAAGACACATCATCTTTAAGAGAATATTTATCTACTGAAGTCACTGTGGACACCCTGAAAGACAAATTGTCTGAATAAAATAATTTATTTATGAATATTTAAATTGTTCATTGCCCAGACATAGTAAGATAAATTATCTTCATTCTCTGCATCATGTTACTGCCCTCAATTACTCTTATAGAATAAAATAGAATTTTAAAATGCATTCAATCAGGCAAAGAAAGTATAAAACTATGAGAGTAAGCTCTCCTCAAACAGCAAAACACGTAGGAAGTCAGTAACATTTTTCAAGGTGAAAATGAGAAGTAGAGAAGTTCCCTCTATAAGGAGAGACAGGAATTTCATTGCTGGAAAGAAACATAATGAACATTACATGGGGAATTTGTAAACCATTCAAAGATGGATACACTGCAACATAAAGATCTGAATAAAAAGTTGAGGCATTAATTGAAAAAACTCTGGGGAGCAACTGAGGGAAGATAGCAACAACAGTTAGATGTTCATGCTGCCTTCCCCAGTCCTAAGGCCAGCGCTTCTAAAGCACTCAATGGACCCACTGCTCAGGAGACACCAGGAGAGGATCACTGAGGATGGTCCAAGGGGCTGATGGGCCATGGAGCTTAGGAGACAGAGAGTTACTTATTTATGACAAGCATAAAAGTTTGAAGTGCTTTTATTTGGGCATTTGAATTTCTAACAATAGGAAGAAAAGTTTCCCTTAAATTTGGGGATTATGAGGATAAAAGTATGGCACCAGAATTTCATATGATGATGAACTAAGAAATGATGTTTCTTCAATAAGGAAGATAAGAAAACCTACTTTGTAGTAGCAGGAGATGGTTCATGTAATTCTAAGATTGTGAACTAAGTGTACACAAAGACATTTAATGTATATACACATTCAAATCTCCATTTTCAGTGCAGTGTTGAAAGCATATGCTTTAATCTAATGTAAAAAAATAGTTTTAATTATTATTTTTTAAAAGCCTATGCTTTATCTTGGTGTGGACCTGTGTGTGTATGTATGCATATGTGTGTTAGACAGGTAAGTTAATTATTTTTAAATGCATATTTTAGAAAATGTACTTTTTAAATTAAGCTATTCTATCAGTTGTTGTTTTCTTTAAACAACAACAACAAAAAAGACTAGCCAAATAGGATCAGTTATTTCTGATTAGGCATCAGCCCACACCATCAGGTACCATGATGGACAGAGTAAGTCTTTTTCAAGAGGGCATTTATTCCTCTATAAATTTTTCCAGCTAAAAAATAAAAAAAACTTTGATGAAACTAGAATTGAAGTGAGGTGGTTAATGATTCATTATTAAGTTAGTTTCTATAGAAAGTAATCAAACAAAACATATTCTTTTTAATTTTAAATTTTCTTTTTTTATTATTATTATACTTTAAGTTCTAGGGTACATGTGCATAACGTGCAGGTTTGTTACATATATATACTTGTGCCATGTTGGTGTGCTGCACCCATCAACTCACCAGCACCCATCAACTCGTCCTTTACATCCGGTATAACCATAAATTTTCTTTTTAAAAATATTTTATTTTAGATTCAAAGGGTATGTGCACAGGTTTGTTATATATATATGTTTTATAATGGTGAGGTTTGGGCTTCTAGTATACCTATCACCTAAATAATGACTATTATACCCAAGAGGTAATTTTTTTAACCCTCACCCAGTATCTATAATTTTCATTTTTATATCTAGTATACCCATTGTTTAGCTCCCCATATGAGAACATGTAATATTTGATTTTGTAAATTTTCTTGTAAAACTCAAACAAGGAATCACTATCCATGAAGTCTGAATTCATTATGATGTCATTGATTTAAGTTCATTAATGACAAACCAAGTATAATTTTGCAAAGGAAAAAAAATCACATATTAGTTCTCAGCTTTGCTTCACATGTATTCATGGAAAGAGCCTTAACTGGAAGTATCAGCAATAAAAAAGGAAATAAATTAAACACCAAGGATATGTTGTTACAGAAGACCTATTAGTTCCACCGTTATACTTGTTCATGCCACAGCAGCTTGTTAAATGGTAAAAACAAGAGTGAAGGAAAATGGCTTGATGAAAAACAATTGGATCTGATGGACTATATCAGCTACTTATTTGGATGCCAAGTGAACCAGCTTAAAAAACTTTTGAGGAACAAAATACTCCCCTTCAAGTTATGCCTTTGAAGCCATTGTATATGCATGTATACATACATATATACACACACACACACACACACACACATATATATATACACACACACACACACATATATATGTATATAAATGATTATCTGGTCAAAATTGCTAACAAGGTTAATCATTTCAACATCATCCAAATCTTATTTTCATGGTTTGTCATAAAAGGGTACCTATTGCAATAAGAGCCATTAGGATCAAAGACATGAGTTAGATGCCAAGGAGAGGACTAGGCCATGCTACACTGCCTAATAGCTCAAAGAGAAAGACTAGATTGTTAACCCCATGAGGCTTGAGAGCAAACTTTTTGTTTGCTTGTTTTGTTTGTATCAATTTGTGAGGGGAAAACTGGAAATAAAGCTCATCTAAATAAATACTAGTATTTGACTCCATTCTCTATTTATTATTCTTATCCAATCATATAGATATTTGACTGACAACTTTCCCTCCAGTCCATGAAGCTAGATGCTTCTCACTATCCCACATCTGAAGGTACCAGAAGGAGAGGTTAGTACCAAATAACTGGCTCTTCTAAGACGTCTGGACTATAGCTACCCCAACTCAACTTCTGACCACAAATTCCTAAAAATTTCCTACTTACTCATAACTTCAAGTAAAATACCCTTTTTCCTCAAACTTACCCATACTTCCAGTCCTTTAACTCCTTCATGTTCTTCTAGGCTATCAGTTCTGTCATAGCTTCTCTTCCTCTCATGTAAGTCTTGACCCCATGGCTAATTATCTGAACCGCACTCTCACCAGCACCATTAGTTTTCTCCTACCCCAATGCCTTCTGAGAAATTGGGCATATGAAGTTCAACTTTAGAACAATGTAAAATTCAAGTGTTGGACACCAACTTCGGTCTAGATAATGGTGTACTAGATAATCCCAATACTGTGTCAAATAGCACCTTGATAAATTCCCATTCTCTAACGTCAGCTGGGACATAAGTAGCATCAACCAGTTCTTTTACATATTCTTGGTCAGCTTTCTTTCCCATTCCTCTTAATCACCATTACAGACTCACTCAGTCTCTCAAGTTGCCTATCCAGTCTAGGCAAAGAATACGCTTGAAGGAAATTGAAGCAATAATGCATTATCTGGTAAGGAATTGGAATGGTGGAATGAGGAGTTCAGCAAATCTTCTGCCCAAAGCAATGATAAAACTAGATGAATTTGTCAAATACAAAGATTTCAGGACACTAGAGATAGAACAAAGGCATAAAATAAATTGAGTTGTATCTATGCAAGAAAACCACTGAACCACAGTTAAAACTTCTTGTGACATTTTAGCCTGGGGTTGTAATATTCTCGTCCTCCATCCCCCTTCCCCACCTTTCCATTTGTGCTCAGCTATTTACTAGAAAGAGGCAAGTCATGAAAATATGCAGCTTCTTAGACAGGAAGGGTAAGTGCTGACATATTTAGCAGGGCACAGAAAAATCCCCACACTCAGGGGCATGGTCAAAAATAGCAGCAATTTAGGTGAGGATAAGGGCCAATGTTAGTTAGCCTGAGGCATGATTTTAGTTGGGGCAAGCAACAAGCAGACTAGGCAAAAATTTAACAGGAAGGTCCATGAAATGAGGCAGCCAGAGCAGGCCCTGATAAGCTTCCACCTATCCCTGATTGTCTGAAATTAAGTATGCATGTGCAAAGCTGCACACACTCTCAGGAGAGAAGACAGCTATCTGCTTGTCCCTAGATGAAGGTGAGGCCTTTTGCAAGCAGAAAGGAAAAACCAGGAACACTTATTAACCTGTCTGAAATGTAAAAGTGTTCCCCAGCTCACACACAGATTCATGAACAAGAGCAGAAACCTTAGTTATTCAAGGTGAGTAATCTGACTGATTATTGAAAGACTAAGCAATTCTGACATGAGAGCAACCCTTATGGAGTCAGGCTTAAAAACAAAAATAATAATAAAGAAGAAAACACCTGAGAAGAGACATCAGAGGTCACACACTGTGGAGGAAGAGAGACTCCACAGAATTCACCTAATAACCAATAAACAAGCAAACACAAACAATACCTGGGAAAAAATAAATTGAGGTTTTCTCTATTATAGTATCTAAAATGCTCAGTTTTTAACAAAAACTGATGAGACTGCAAAGAAACAGGAAAGTACAATCCATACACAAGAAAAAAGCAGTCAAGAGAAACTGTCTACTAGAGGACCTAGATGTTGGACTTAGAAGTCAAAGATGTTAAACAGCTATTATAAATCAGTTCAAAGAACTAAAGAAAATTATATGTATAAGTTAATGGAAAGTGTGACAACAGTAACTCATTGAGTAGAGAATATCAATACAAAGATAAAGATTGTGAAAAAAAAGAGAAAATTCTGGAGTTAAAAGTATAAAATTGGCATCTTCAATTTCCACCCTGTGTGAAGAGCTTGGAAATCATCACTTCCATCATCATAACAAGAAGACAGCAGAAAAACTAAAAGTCAATAACTAGTCTTAAATTTATAAGAGAATTGAGGTCACAGGATGGACTGCTGCCCTAAAGCCTAGAGAAACAGGAGGTCACTGAAAATCACAGCTTACCACCAGCAAAAGCCAGAGAAGCCAGAAACTGGAAGGAACACTAAAAACTGTAATTGACAAATTGCTGCATCCTGAGTGTTGACTAGCATGAGAGTTAAAATTCCCGGGGGGAAGCTCACCAGGTTCTCACTCAGAAGATTAGAGACAAATGTCCAAGTACTAAGGAAGGAAGGGAAACAAAGTTACCCATTTTGAAATATACCAGGAGAGTTCTGTTTTCTGAAACAAAGGCCTCCCCTGAAGTAAAAACTAGAGATGTTCCTGAAGTTAGAATGAGGTTATATCCCAACAGACCTATCATAAATTGAAAATATCATAATATGCCTAACTACAACGCTTGATAGCTTAGCTTAGCTTACCTTAAACATTCTCAGAACACTCACATTAGCCTACAGTTGGGCAAAATTAACACAAACACTATTTTATAATAAAGTTTTTAATATCTCATGAACTTATTGAATACAGTACTGAAAGTGAAAAATAGAATGGTTGTATAGGTACTTTATGTAGTTTCTACTGAATGTGTATTGATTTCACACCATCATAAAGTAAAAAAAATTATAAGTTAAACCATCATAAGTTGGTATATTCGTCTGTTTACACACTGCTAATAAAGAGATACCCAACACTGGGTAATTTATATAGGAAAAATAGTTTAATGGGCTTACAGTTCCATGTGGCTGGGGAAGCTTCACAATTATGGTGGAAGGCAAGGAGGATCAACTCACATCTTACATGGATGGCAGCAGTCAAAGAGAGCTTGTGCAGGGAAACTCCCCTTTTTAAAACCATCAGATTTTGTGGGATTCATTCACTATCACAAGAATAGGACGGGAAAGACCCACCCCCATGATTCAATCACCACCTATCAGGTCACTCCAACAACACGTGGGAAGTCAAGATGAGATTTGGATGGTGACACAGCCAAACCATATCATTCCACCACTGGCCCCTGCCAAATCTCATGTCCTCACATTTCAAAACCAATCATGCCTTCCCAACAGTGCCCCAAAGTTTTAACTCATTTAAGCATTAACTCAAAAGTCCACAACCCAAAGTGTCACCTAAGACAAGGCAAGTCCCTTCTGCCTGTGAGCCTGTAAAAAAAAAAGCAAGTTAGTTACTTCCTAGATACAGAGGCAGTACGGGCATTGAGTAAATACAGTCATTCCAAATAGGAGAAATTGGCTATAACAAAAGGGCTACAGGCCCCATGCAAGTTCAAAATCCAGCAAGCAGTCAAATGTTAATGTTCTGAATGGTTTCCTTTGACTCCATGTCTCACATCCAGGTCATGCTGATGAAAGAGGTGGGTTCCCATAGTCTTGGGCAGCTCCAACCCTGTGGTTTTACAACCTCTCTCCTGGCTGTTTTCACAGGCTGGCACTGAGTATCTGTGGCTTTTCCAGAAGTAAAGTACAAGCTGTTGGTGGATCTACTATTCTGGGGTCCAGAGGGCAGTGGTCCTCTTCTCACAGCTCCACTAGGCAGTGCTCTAAGGAGGGACTTGTGTAGGTGCTCCAATCCCACATTTCCCTTCTGCACTACCCTAGCAGTTCTCCACAAGTGCTCCACCACTGCAGCAAACTTTTGCCTGGACATCCAGGCATTTCCATACATCCTCTGAAATTTAGGCAGAGGCTCCCAAACCCCAATTGTTGACTTCTGTGTTCCTACAGGCTCAATATCACATGAAAGCTGCGAAAGCTTGGGGTTTGCACCCTCTGAGGCCATGGCCAAAGCTCTACCTTGGCCCCTTTTAGTCACAGCTGGAATGGCTGGGATGCAGGGCACCAATCCCTAGACTACACACAGCAGAGGCCTAGCCCATAATACCATGTTTTCCTCCTAGGCCTCCAGGCCAGTGATGGGAGGGGCTGCTGTGAAGACCTCTGACAAGCCCCAGAGACATTTTCCCCATTGTCTTGGGGATTAATATTCAGCTCCTCATTACTTATGCAAATTTCTACAACCAGCTCGAATTTCTCCTCAGTAATTGGGTTTTTCTTTTCTATCACATTGTCAGGGTGCAGATTTTCCAAACTTTTATGCTCTTCTCCCCTTGTAAAACTGAATGCCTTTAACAGCACCCAAGTAATCTCTGGAATGATTTGCTACTTTGAATGGTATCTGCTTTCTGTCAGATACCTTAAATCATCTCTCTGAAGTTCAAAGTTCCACCAATCTCTAGGGCAGGGACAAAATGCCACCAGTCTATTTGCTAAAACATAACGAGTCACCTTTGCTCTTGTTCCCAACCAAGTTCCTTATTTCCATCTGAGACCACCTCACCCTGGATTTCATTATCCACATCATTAACATTTTGGTCATAGTCGTTCAACAAGTCTACAGGGGGTTCTAAACTTTGCCTCATTTTCCTGTCTTCTTCTGAGTCCTCCAAACTATTCCAACCTCTGCCTGTTACCCAGTTCCAAAGTCGCTTCCACATTTTGGGGTATCTTTCCAGCAGCACCCCATTCTACTGGTATCAATTTACTGTGTTAGTCTATTTTCACACTACTGATAAAGACATACCCAACACTGGGCAATTTAAAAAAGAAAGAAATTTAATTGGACTTACAGTTCCACATGGCTAGGGAAGCCTCACAATCATGGCAGAAGGCAAGGAGGATCAACTCATATCTTACATGGATGGCAGCAGGCAAATCGAGAGAACTTGTGCAGGGTAACTCCTCTTTTTAAACCATCAGATCTTGTGAGACTCATTCAGTATCATGAGAACAGGACAGGAAAGTCCTGCCCCCATAATTCAATCACCTCCCACCGGGTCCCTCCCACAACACATGGGAATTAAAGATGAGATTTGGGTGAGGACAGAGCCAAACCATATCAGTTGGGTATTGTCTATACTCTACTAGAACCTTATCTGACCTAGGGAAGAGCAGTGAGTCAACCTCAGCCCCCTCTTTCCTTCCTGTCTCACATACAGGGATTTTTAAAAAATGCTAAAAAAAACTATTCTAAATGTCACAGTACAGGAACTTTGGCCCAATTTTTTTAATGAAGATCTAATCATAGGATTATAGAAAGCGTCTTCTTTCCAGTATCTTACGATTCCAATATCTTACCACCAGATCAACAGGTCTTTTGTACAATAATAGTAGATAACAACCGAGAGACCTTCAAGACACAGACTCTAAGAGGAAGTTTCTAGAGAGACTCAAAGACAACAGAAAATACAGTAATAAGGACATCACAGTACACTGAAACATTTGACACCTATAGCAATAGCAAACAAATACAGACTAACTTCTAGCCATATAAACATAAAACTTCACACTAAAGGCATATGATTTCAATTCTCAATATATGATACATCACGTCTGAATTTCAACATAAAAAAATTATAAAGCATACTGAAAGACAGAAAAAAAGTACTCTGGAGACATAAAGCCAGCATCAGAAAATAACTCAGATATGGCAGGGATTTTTTTTAATTATCAGGCCAAGAATTAATATAACTATAATTAATATGTGAAAGGATCTAATGGAAAAGTGGACAAAAAGCAAGAACACATAGATAATGTAAGCAGAGACATGAAAACTAAGAAAGACTCAAAAGTAAATGCCAGAAATAAAAACACTACAAGGAAAATGAAGAATGTCTTTGATAGACTTATCAGTAGATTGAATATGACTGATGAAAGAATTAGTGAATTTAAAGATATGTCACTAGAAACTGTCTAAAGTGAAATGCTAACATAAAATGGAAAAGAAAGAAACAATAGCCAAGAACTGTGGGAAAATTAGAAAAGGTAGACCTTATGTGTAGTAGAAATAACAGAGAAAGAAAAGAGAAGAAGTATTTGAAGTAATAATGGCTGAGAATTCTCCAAGATTAAAGTCAGACACCAAAACAGATTCAGGAAGTTCGGAGAACACTCAGAAAGATAAATAGAAAAAAAAAAAAAAAAAAACCACCTATACCTAGGTATATCATATTCAAACTATAGAAAACAAAAGACAATGAGAAAATCTTGAAAGAAGCCAAAGGAAAAAAAAATACCTTATTAACAGAGAAAAAGAGATAGGAATTACAATGGATATCTCTTTTGAAATCATGCCAGCAAAGAGAGAGTGGAGTGAAATATTTATAGTGGTGAAAGAAAAAGAAATCTCCAAGGCCACAGAGCAAACTGGGCAAACTCAGCCATTCTCCTTCTCAGTGAAAGAGAAGCAAAAGCTTTTCAGATCAACAAAACAGAGAATTGGTCTCCACAGATCTGCATTGCAAGATATGGTAAAACTAAATTTTCAGAAAGAAGAAAATTACATAAATCAGAAACTCAGGTATGTATAAAGAAGAGCATTAGAGAAGGAATAAACAAATTAAATATTTTATTTTCCTTACTCTAATTGTCCTAACAGATAAAATAATAATAGCAGTGATGAACTGGTTGATTATAGCTTATGGATTACTGAAATAAATGAAAGCAATTTTGTAAGGAATAAGAGGGAGGAATTGGGCACATTTTGTTATAAGATGCCAACACTGCCCATGAAGTGGTACACAGTTATTTGAAAGCTGACTTGGTTTAGCTGTAAATGTATATTTTAAACTCTAGGGAAACTATTAAAAATGTATAAAGAGAATTATAATTGGTATGCTAAGAGAGGAGAGAAGATGAAATTATATAAAATGCTCAATTGAAACCAGAGAAGACACAAAAAGAAGGAACGATAAACAGAACAAATGCAACAAATAGAAAAGTTACAAATATAGTAGCTAATAATCCAACTATATAAATAATTACTACAGGTTTAAGTGATCTGAATACACAAATTAAAAGACAGAGACTGACAGAATGGTTTTTTTTTAAAGAAACAATTTTATATTGTCTCCAAGAAACACTTCAAATATAAAGACCTATAGATTAAAATTAAAGAGATAAAGGAAAATAAACCTTAGTAACACTGATCAAACAAAACTTTTTATTGTTTCATAAAAAGCAGACTTCAAAACAAAGAAAATTGTCCATGAGAAATATGAGAGTTAAATAATGATATCGGGGTCAATTCTCCAAGAAGACATGATAATCTTTAACGTGCATATGCCTAAGAATACACCATCAAAATACATGAGGCAAAATCAGATAGAACTGGAAGGAAAAAGAGATCAGTCCATCATTATAACTTAGACTTCAACACATCTCAATCAGTAATTGACAAAACCACCAGGCAGAAAACCAGTAAAAATGTAGTTGAACCAAACAGTATCATCAATCAACTTGATTTAATTGACATTTACAGAACGCTTCATGCAATAACAGCAAAATACACATTTCTTTCAAGTTCGTATAAAACATTCATTGAGATAGACCACATTCCAGGTAATAAAACATATCTTAAAATTTTTTAAAAAAGAGAAATTATACAAAATATGCTCTCAAACTAAATGGAGTTAAACTAGAAATCAACAGAAATATAGTTGGAAAGTGCCAAAATATTTTGAGACTAAACAATCACTTTTAGACATATAGGTCAAAGAAAAAGTCTCCACAGAAATTTAAAAATAGTTGAACTACATGAAAATGAAAATACAACTTATCAAAATTTGTGGGATGCAGCAAAAGCAGTGCTTAGAGGGAAATTATAGCATTGAATGAATATATTAGAAAAGAACAAAGATATAAAAATCAATAGTCCGAGTTACCACCTTAGGAACTACAGAAAAAGAAGCAATGTAAACCTAGAGTAACAGCAGAAATAATTTTAAAAGTAGCACAGAATAAATAAAATTTAAAAACAGAAGACAAAGGCAACCATAAAAAGAGAATTCACTCATATCCTTTGCAGCAACGTCAATGGAACTGGAGGCCATTATCCTAATAGGGCTAACTCAGAAGCAGGAAACCAAATACTGCATGTTCTCACTTATAAGTGGGAGCTAAACAATGGTTACCGATGGACATAATGATGGAACAGAACTGGAGACTCCAAAAGCAGGGAGGCTTAGAGGAGAATAAGAGTTTAAAAATTACCTTTTAAGTACAGTGTTCACTATTTGAGTACTGGGTACACTAAAAGCCCAGTGCCCACCAGTTATGCAATATACCCCTGTAGTAAACATGCAAATGTACTCTCTGATTCTTAAATAAATTTATTTAAATAAATAATAATACACTGAGAAAACATGGCATTTTGGTATGCATAATCTGAATTTAATGATGAGGAAACATCAGACAATCCCAAAATAAAGACCATTTTACAAATTACAGTCCTGTACTCTTCAAAAATGTAAAGCCATGAAAGATAAGGAAAGATAGAAGCACTTTCAGATCAAAGGAAACAAAAAAAAAAAAAAAAAAGAAAGAAAAACAAAACATAAGAACTAATGCAACATATACTCCTGGGTTGGCTCCTTGCCCTATAAAAGACAATATTGGAATAATTGGCAAAACAAATGAGGGGGTCTACTAATTAATTGGTAATGTATCAGTTTTTATTTCCTAATACTCAGAGCATACTCATTAGGTGGGAGACTGATCTTGTTAGGAACTACAGACAGAAGTATTAAGGGCTAATAGAGTGTGTCTGTAATCCCCAAATAGCTTAGGGGGGAAATATATGTAATGTACATATAACAGATAAATATCTTATAGATGTATGAGGATATATGTATACAGAGCCAATAATGAGGCAAATGTAGTAAAAAGGTAAATCTGGCAAATCTGTATAAAGGATATATAGGAATTTGTTGTGTTGTTCCTGTAATTTGTCTATGTACTTAAAGTTATTTCAAAATAATAAGGTTTTGAGAAGCCAAAAAATAAATAAAAATTTAAATTTAAAAAATGGGAAGACAATAGGGAAAATCATTGAAACTAAAAGTCATGCTTTAAAAGATCAATAAAATTGGTACCTTTCATCAGGAGAATCAGGAAATAAAGAGAAAACACACGAATTATTAACATCAGAAATGAAAGACAGACCATCAACACTGATACCATGGATATTAAAAGGATAATAAAAGAATATTGTGAACTAGATGCCCATTAATGTGATAACTTAGACCAATTCTCTGAAAGATGTAATCTACTGAAATTCATACAAATAAAAATAGGTAATTTGAAGAGGCCTATATTCATTAAAGAAATTGAATCAACAGTAATCTTCCAAAGAAGATAGTATCATGCCCAAATGGTTTTATTGGGAATTCTACCAAACATTTAATGCAGAAATGATACCAAGTCTCTATGATCTCTCCCAAAACATAGAAGCAGAATGAACACTTCCTAACTCATATCATGAGACCAGCATTACCCTAATGCCAAAACCAGATAAAGACATTGTAAGAAAGGAATACTACAGAACAATATGTCTCAGATGTAAAAGTTCTCAACAAAATATTAGCAAATTGAATTTAACAATTGATAAAAGAATTATACACCACAATCAAGTGGGATTTATTCTAGATATAAAAAGTTGGTTCACCATTTAAAAATTGATTAATGTAGTCTACCATATAAACTAGTTAGATTTAAAAAATTGTATCAATAGATGCAGAAAAAGCATTTAACCAAATCTAACAACAATTTATGATTTTTTAAAATTCTCAGTAAACTGGGAATGGGGAAATTTCCTCAGTTTGATAAAGAATATCTACAAAAAACCTACAGCTAACTTCATATTTAATGGCAAGAAATTTACATGCTTTCCTCCTAAAATCAGGAGAAAGGCATGGGTGCCCCTTCCCATGACTGATTTTCAACATTGTACTGGAAGTCCTAGATGATGCAATAAGACAAGAAATAAAATAAAAAATATACAGAAAGGGAAGAAATAAAACTGTCACTTCACAGATGACATGACCATCTATGTGAAAAAAAAAAATAACAAAATACTCCTGGAACTAACACATGATTATAGCATGGATGCAGGATACAAGGTTAATATACAAAAGTCAATTATTTCATCATACAGACCAGTAATTAACAATTGAATTTAAAATTAAAATATCATTTACATTAGCACCAAAAATAAAATATTTAAGAATAAATTTAACAAAATATCTGCACAATCTATGTGAAAAAATTAACAAAACTCTGATGAAATAAGTCAAAGAAGATTGATATGGTTTGACTCTGTGTCCCCACCCAAATCTCACCTTGAATTGTAATAATACCCATGTGTCAAGGGTGGGACCAGGTGGAGATCACTGAATCATGGGGGGTGGTTTTCTCCATGCTGGTCTCAAGATAGTGAGTTCTCATGAGATCTGATGGTTTTATGAGATGACATGTTTTCTTCCTCTTCCACCATGACTGTAAGTTTCCTGAGGCCTTCCCAGCCATGCTGAACTATGAGTCAATTAAAACTCTTTTCTTTATAAATTACCCGGTCTTGGATATGTCTTTATTAGCAGCATGAGAATGGACTAATACAAAGACCTACGTAACTAGATAGATATCTCATTTCACTAATAGGAAAATTCAGTATTGTTTAAAATGTTAATTCTTCCTAATTTAATCTATAAATTGAATGCAGTTCCAATCAAAATCCCAGAAAGTTATTTTGTGGATATCCAACAGATTCTAATTCTAATTCTAAATCAAAGAACCAGGAATAGACAATACAATACCATACTAAAGAAAAGTAATAAAGTTGGCAGGTGGAAAAAATGCAACTTTAAGACTTACTATAAAGCTACAGTAATCAAGTCTGTGTTATATTGGCAGAAGCATAAACAAATACATCAATGAAATAGAATAGGAGCCCAGAAATAGACTCCCATAAATATAATCATCAAGTGATCTTTGAGAAAAGAGCAAAGGCAATACAATGAAGAAAAGAGAACCTTTTCAAAAAATGGTGCTAGAACAACTGGATATTTACATATAAGATTCAATAAGTGGTGCTAGAAAAACTGGATATTCACATGTAAGATAAATGAATCTAGACTCAAGGTCTTATATTCTTTGCAAAAATTAACTCAAAATGGATCACAGCTCTAAATGTAAAACACAAAACTGTAAAACTCCTAGAGGATGACATAAGAGAAAATCTAGATGACCTTGTGTTTTATGATGACTTTTTAATACAACACCAATAGTATTATTCATGAAACAAAGAACTGATAAACTGGACTTCATTAAAATTAAAATTTCTGCTCTGTAAAAGACATTGTCAAAAAAAATAAAACACAAGAAACAGACTGGGAGAACATACTTGCAAAAGACATATCTGATAAAGGATTGTTACTCTTAAACCCAACAATTGGAAAACAAAGGGCTTTTGCCCTTTATTCTGTTAACACAGTGTATTTTACTTGAATATGCATTTCTCCAAAATGATATATGAATGTCTCACAAACATAAAATATGTTCAACATTATTAGTCACTAGGAAAATGTATATTAAAATCGTAGGAAACACATTTCATACCCACGAGAAGGGCCATAACTAAAAGACAAATAATAATAGTCTTAGGAAGGCTATAAATAAACTGAACTGTAACCCTCAAAATTTCCTTTTTTTTTTTTTTTTTTTTT
>NW_016804154.1:358417-379465 GCF_001698545.2 Rhinopithecus bieti
TTTTTTTGAGGGGGAGTCTCGCTCTGTCGCCCAGGCTGGAGTGCAGTGGCCAGATCTCAGCTCACTGCAAGCTCCGCCTCCCGGGTTCACGCCATTCTCCTGCCTCAGCCTCCCGAGTAGCTGGGACTACAGGCGCCCGCCAGGTCGCCCGGCTAATTTTTTGTATTTTAGTAGAGACGGGGTTTCACCATGTTAGCCAGGATGGTCTTGATCTCCTGACCTCGTGATCCGCCCGTCTCAGCCTCCCAAAGTGCTGGGATTACAGGCTTGAGCCACCGCGCCCGGCCAAAATTTCCTAATGGAAATAAAAAATTCTTCAGTCGCTTTGGAATGTAGTTTGGAAGTTTCACAGAAAGTTAAACCTTAACATAATGTTCTCCAGTTCCACCCATCTCATTGCAAATGACAAGATTTCATTTATTTTATGGCTGAATAATATTTCGTTGTGTATATGTACCATACTTAGTTTATCCATTCATTTGTTTATGGACACTTAGGTTGATTTCATATTGGCTATTGTGGATAACACTACAATAAACATGAGAGTGCAGGTATCTCTTCAATATACTGATGTCCTTTCTTTTGGGTGCATACCCAGCAGTGTGTTAAGTGAAATAAGCCAGACACAGAAAGACAATATCGCATGTTTTCACTCATACTTGAGAGCTAAAAAAATTTATCTCATGGAGGTAGAGAATAAAATGATGGTTACCAAAGGCTAGGAAGGGTATTGGGAGGGAAAATAAAGAGGGTTTGGTTAATGGGTACAAAAATGCAGATAGCAGGAATAAGATCTACTGTTCAGTAGCAAAATAGGGCAATTACCATTAACAATAGTTTCTGGTATAATTCAAAATAGCTAGAGGAGTGGATTTATAGTGTTCCCAACACAAAGAAATGATCTATGTTTGAGGTGATGGACATCTGAATTATCCTGATGTGATCATTACACATTATATGCTTATGTCAAAATATCACATGTATCCTATAAATATGTACAACCATTGTATACCCACAAAATCAAAATGAGGAAATATTTTAAAAGTTAAACCTAAATGTACTGTATTATTCAAAATTCTGCCAAAGTATCAACCCATGAAAAAAGGAAATATATGTCCACATAAAGGTTTGTATTGAGATGTTTATAGAGACATTATTCAGAACAGTCTAAAATTGGAAATGTTCTAAATATACAATGAACTGGAAAATTACATACAATGTGATACGTCCATACAACGGAATATTATTCAGCAATAAAACTGAACAAAGTACTCCTACATGCTATAACACAAATAACTTCGAAAATGTTATGCATAGTGAAAGAATCTGGTCACAAAAGACTACATGTGTTACATCCAGGGAAAGCTAAATCTAAAGCAAATTAGTGGTCACTTGGGGCCAGGGGTAGGAATAAGAATTGACTGTAGATGGACATAAGAGACAGTGTTGGGGTGATGAAAATATTTTAAAGGTGTATTCTGATAATGTTTGTACAACTCTATAAACTTACTAAAAATTATTTACTTATAGCATGTAAATTATATTTCAATAAAACCCTTCAAGAATAAAATGCAAATAACAACTGGCTGAACACTGAACTGTAACCCTCAAAAATTTCTAATGGGAATAAAAAATTGTTCCATATTTTTTCCACACACAAATTGTATACGTATTTTTTCAGTTCTTGCTTTCTTTCCTCCAGAAGGCATGTTCTACCTCATTTATTATTATCTCCCCACCTGTACCCATGACATATCTCCTTCAAGCCTATTTGATATTTCCCACTAACAATTCATTTCCTACTTCTCCTATATTTTAATCTTCTATTAGTTCCTTTTCCATGAATGCATATTAAGCTCATTTCTCCCATAATTAAACAAATAATAAACTTCCAATTTTCCTGAATGTGTCTCTAGTCTGCCTCCTTTCCATCTTCTAAAAATACATTTAAAGATAGGTAGTTTTCAGTTGCTGCCTCTATCCCTCCACGCTCCTATCATCCATTCCTTCAACTCATTGAACTCAGCTACTCAAGTGAACCTTCTCTCAAAAAGGTCACTGATTACCTCATACTTCCTAATATAATGCATATGTATTAATCCAATCTTGTTGGGCTTTTCTCAGGCACTTGACCTTATTTATCATTGTCTAATTAAATTTATCTATTATCTTTAGATTCTCGATAACATATTTATCTTTTTTGACCCTGACCATTCATTGTTCATTACATTCTTTTATATTTAGTTTCCTTTAGAGCTCTATCCTCAGTCACTTTCATAGTAATTATATATAGTCTCCTTAGATAATTCCATGAGCTCTTGTTTCTAACAATCATCTTATAGTAGATTGATTGCATGAATAGTTCACACCCTACTTTCACACCCTTTGTCATGTAACCTTGTAAAATGCTACCACTCTGACTCTGCACCTAGCTGCGCGACCTGCTTTACCCAATGGAATGTTAGCCAATATAATGAGTGCAGAAGCTTAAAAGCATTCATATGAATGAGCTCATAAGCTCTAGTCCCTTACCCTTTGCCCTGAGAATAAGCAGAGCAGCTACTAGAAAAAGGAGAGCACACGGCAGAGCACGTGGTAAGACATCCTAGTTCTCTCAGCCAAAAGCATTCTAAATGGGCTCTCAGACAGAGAATCCCAGACAGAGAATGAGGCCAGCCCAGACAAGTTTCAGAGATATAAATTCAATAAATGTTCATTATTGTATGCCACTGAAGTTTTGTTGTTACACAGCATTATAATAGCTATGGATAACTGATACACACCCTCTATGGTAGAAACAAGAAAATCTACGCTTCCCCATGATGACTCTCTGAGCTTCACACTGGGAAATAGCTTGAGCTGAATGTCTCACAAGCATCTCAAATTAACCTAAATATAACTGAGCTCATGATCTTTCCCATCTAATAAGACTGATTCTTCCTAAAATTATCTATCTCCACTTTCAGTACCACTATCCAATCCAGCCAACCAAGCTAGATCCAGGAGTCATCCATGCTTCTTCACTCTCCCTTATCCTTCATCTCTAATTCTCTAATGATACAATATGTGTTCCAGGGAATTGCAAGCAGCTAACAGTTATAGGAAAAGGAGTGCGTGTGTGTGTGTGTGTGTGCGCGCGCGCATGTGTGTATTGTGCTTTGGTTAATAAAATCTTCATTAGAATTGATACTGAGATTGACTGAAGCTTGACTTTACCAAAAGGTCATTGTCTCTAAAAGCTCGAAAGTATTTTGTACGTTTCCCCTACTTGTTTAGATGGAGGTTAATTTGTAGTTAAAATTGCAAAGGAATATAATTTTGTGAAAAGTCCTCCCAAATGTTAGATATGGAGTTAAAATAAATGATTGATTTTCTTAGCACCAATGCTTGTTTCTCTAATTTTAATAGAAGAAAAATATCAAGTTTCATAAAGCTATGTTTCCAATGACTGAAGTTTTGGGGAAATTTTTTGATGGTTGTAAAAAAAATCTTTTTTTTTTTACCTTTGGATATGCTTGGAAAAAATTAATTTAGAAAAAAATTAATGAAATGGCCACCAAGGTTGCATATAGGCTGAAGGTGACAATGACAAAATAATGTGTTTTTCAAGCAATATAAAATATGTATAGGAAAGCAATAAGGCGGGGTAAAATGACTTAAAATGTGCTATACTCCCATTTAAAAATGTTCGGAAAATAACAGCAGGAGTATTTAAGCCTTTTCATGGAACCTAACAGAAAAGTGTCAAGAGTCCAGAGATGATGGAAGACAAGTCAGAGGAAAAGCTATGTGAGTCTGAAAAGGAAAACTTTCCAAATTCTGCTGAAAAGAAAGTTAAATGTTAATTAAGAAAAAGGCAAAATTTTTTTCATTTAAAACTTTGAGATAAATGTAGAGAGAGCATAGAAAACTATTAGGAGATACCTTTCAGCACAGTCTGAATAAGGCAAATGACTTGGTCTAATACATTGTGTTTTATTGGAGTTCTAGTTGTTTTTTAAAAAACTATCCAGGCAATACTTTTGTACATAAAAATATTGCCTTAAAAGAAAGTTATGCGTTAAGGAGGCAGCACAGCACAAGAGTCGAAATTGAACAGACCTGGCTTTGAAACCTGTTTTCACCAGGTCCTGTTTGTTTGACTTTGTCAAGTGTCTTAACCTTCCTAAGCTTTTGTTCTCTACTTTCAAAATAAATTTTAAAACATCAACTTTCAGGGTTGCTGTGAGTATAAAATCAAATAATATAGGTGAGCTTATAAAAAGGTGAACTTATAAAAAAGTAGGTAAGTCACTGTACCTCATGGTAAAATCCAGTAGACTATATGTAAAGCACTTACCACAGTGCCTAGCACATCACAGGTGCTTGATAAATACTAAATGCTATTACTATTTTTACTTGTATTTATATAATTATTACTCAAACTCCCCAAAATAATATATTACTTGTAATCTGTAGTGGACATCTTTTATTTGTGGTCACCCAGTATCATCTGGACTTCCACTACAAACTGTGATAGTTCCCACATTGCAAACCCTGCCTCCTTTATTTTGGTGTCCAAAACATTACATTTCCCAAGACTCCTTGCAGTTATGGTACAGACATGTGGTCAATCCACGTGAAATCAAGGAACTCATGTGACACCAAGATTCAGAAGTGAGCTGTGAGAATGGCAAGACATACATTTTGATGTACAAAACATGATTTTAAAATCAGCAGAAAGATCCAAATATTCTGCCATTGACAGTAAGAGTAGGATACTTTCCATTTCATGGAAAACACATTGTGTTTCTAGGTGGGACAGAGGTAGCAATTCCCTGTCTCAGTGGTGTTGCTCTGGAAGCTGTTCCTGGAAACTCACCTAATAATTTTGGAGAGCTGCAGAAATAGACTATTGGCTACCAGTTAACTCTTAACATTTCTGGTTACGCTTGCTAGAATGGATTCTGTTCTCTGGCACTAAGAATCCTGACCAATAGGAGTACCAACTTGAAAGTAAGCTCACAAAAGATTCCATCTTGTTTGGCATCTATGAGTAGCAGCAAGGAAGGCTCAGTAGGTGAGCATTTGCTATTCTAGGTAAGAATACATCTTCAGCGAATATAAAGAATCCAGATTCACAGGTATTGATATGGTTTGGCCGTGTCCCCACCTAAAATCTCATCTTGAATTATAATCTCCACAGTCCCCAAGTGTAAAGGGCGGAAACAGGTGGAGATAATTGGATCGTGGGGGTGGTTTCCCTCATGCTGTTCTCACGATGGTGAGTGAGTTTCACCAAATCTGATGATTTTGTGTGTCTGGCATTTCCCCTGTCCTGCATTCACTCTGCCCTGTTGCCCTGTGAAGAAGGTGCCTGCTTCTCCTTTGCCTTTCACCATGATTGTAAGTTTCCTGAGGCCTCCCCAGCAATGCAGAACTGTGAGTCAATTAAACCTATTTCTTTTATAAATTACTCAGTCTTAGGTATTTCTTCATAGCAGTGTGAGAATGGACTAATACAGGTATAATACAAAAGAAGCCCTTTGGTGTTACAGTGCATGGCAATATATGAATAAAGATAAAGGACAAAATGTCAGTCACTTGGAAGGTCTCCGACTCCAGTCTCTGCTTTAACACTTGAGTCCGACAAGAGAAGTTTTGAGGAAATACAGAAAATGCCCTTTTACAAATTTTATTTGAGACACTAGGGACAAGCAGCAGCTCTGGTTTAAGGTCTGCATGACAGAGTTCAGGACTACTGGAAAATGAGGCAGTCTTTCTCACTTGGAGATTTCTCTGCAAAATGAAACAGCTAGAGCAAATTTAAGGGCAAGTCAGATAGGTTCCTTCTGGACCAATAAAGGAAGATAAGAGGATATGACATTGACAGTTGAGCACCATCAGAAGATGGTGCTGTCAAGTTTCAACTGTAGCTTAACCCCACTTTGAGTGGCTTGCAGGCATCTGAGTGCTTACTAAAAATTATGTTTCCCAAGAAACCCAAACATGATTGAAAAAATGGATGCCTCATTGTAAACAACAGAATTAGTCATAAGCACATATGTTTGGGAAACAGTTCTGAGTGCAGAACAAGGAAACAACATGTGGAGGTGTTTAAATCTTGTTAGAATACCATTTTCCTCCATTACTGTGGCTCAGTTTCATTCTTTGGTTGGTAGGTTATAAGGCAACATAGGTTGTATCACGTGTGTTTGTTTTAATGAAGCTCTTTTAAGAGAAAGATCATATGGCTCTCAGAAACAGTAAGTCATAACTATATTCAAGGGCATGGTTTAGTAGAGGATATTGTCTCTTTATCCTGTCACTCTGGGTTCTAGGCTGGGAGGTTCAGAGGTTTCATGTGGAACTGAAGCAAAAGATCATATAGTCTGCTGGATTTTACCATGAGGTATAGTGACTTACCTGCTTTTTTATAAGCTCACCTTTATCCATCCCAGTGGAAGCCTTCAACTGGGTCCATTTGCCTATAGATGACAACATGGAAGACCGTTATGGGACAGAGTTTAAACCAACTCAGTGCAGAAGTACTTGCCCTGACCACACAATCCATCTTTGGCTTAGCCTCTAATCCCTCTTCTATTCAATACTGGCCATGGTAGCTGTATTCATTTTCAACCCATGTGGCATGAATGATAGAGACTTATCTGTGAAAGAATAGATTAGCGACACAAAGCATTAAGGATATGGCAGTACTCGAAACTGCATAGTATTCTGCATCATCTGCCAAGTACAGCCTTCATCCAGAAGAACTTAAAATTCTGGTGCAGACATCTACTCTGGACTAAAAACTACTTTTTGACATTTTGGCAATGACTCTGGTAGAAATCTATTGGTCTCCATACTCATTGATATAAACATGGATTGTTATATATCATTTCTTTTGAGGAATACATCAGTGAACTATAATAGTTTAAACTAGAACTTTCCAATTTCCACAGAACATTAATTCTATATGCATTATTCTCAAAAAGGACTCTATATTCAACTAACCCCCAACATGAGATGCTGAAGTCTAAACGCACAGACCCTCTACCTAAAAAAGAAGACATAATCTCATGTGGCCTGATGAGAAGTCACGTTATACTTCAGTAATCAGGCCACATGAGATTATGTCTTCTTTTTTAGACATAAGGTCTACATGGTAACACAAGAAAACATTATACTGGGGCAGCAGGCAGAAAAGGGGCATTAAGCTTCTCGTGGAAACATAAAATTCTAAAAACTACAGCATACTATACCAACCCCTGCAGAGAAACTTTTGAATTTTTGCTGTAACATACCACTGGGATGCTGAATGTATTTCTACTAGCTAAGAGAAAAAAGAACAGAAAGCCAATAAAGAACTTATTGCCTATCATCTATGCATTCTGGATAGACAATTCTCCATAACTTTGATGGCATACTTATGGATGCTTAAACAGATGGCAACATGAGTCAATTTCCTTTAGACTCATCAAAAGTAAAGGAATATAATCATTGCTTATTTATTAGGACAATTCTAGTTGCTATAATGCAAAAAGCATGATAAATAAAACACAACAATTGTTAATTATTTGCTATAGTAAGTTCCAAAATGGGAAAGACTGTGATAGAGAAAAGCCTCTGGTTTTTGAGATATACCCTGTAACCCTAGTAAGAATATTCAATTCCCAGCCCCTGTGGCTGTCTTATCATACTGACTTTGTCCTACAAAGGGGTTGCATCCTTAGAAAATTCCTGTCACGGCATGAAGTGGAAAATCCCACCATTGTGCTATTTTTATTTTCAGTAGGGCCACAATATTCTGATATATTATAATGTATCTTCCTGGTAATCCAGAAAAAGCACTCAATCTCAAAAGGGAACAAAAGTCACTCTGGACCAGAGATGATAATCAGAACATTTAAAAATTGGCCCAACATGAGCTCTGAGCACAATTCAGATGTCACACAATTAAAAATGAGGCTAATCGCAATCCTGAACCCGTTTATATCAACTGACAGTAACCCTGCTCTCTTTTCACACCTGGGGGAGGATGCAGAAAGCCTCCAGGTACTTGGGAGTTCAGATTACAGAAGTGTGTCTGGAATCTGAGGATGGGTTTCTGATGTAAAGTAGAAAACCAGTCATATCAACCAGGCTCAACTGTAATCATTGTTCAGTTCCTTTAAGCCAAAAGCCCTACCAGCCCCTAGTTCCTGAGGGAAATTTGAATGGGGACATGGCTGAATCTGGGAGCTTCCTGTTCAGGGAATATGTATCTGTTCCTGCAAGAACCTCTGCAGAGTTCAGCATTTTGATAGGGAAGGAATGAGAGCTTATTCTATGTAGCAGAAGTTCATAAATACTGTTGGTGTCAGAATTGATTTACTTCGCATCTGGCATCAAGGAAAATGGACTCCTACACAGGCCCACCTTGTTTAGCAGATGGAAATCAGGACCATGGGGAGCCATGCCCAAGAAAATAATGTAAGTGTTTCGGTAAAAATTTTCTGTCCCTTTCCCACTCCCCCATGAAAAGATTTCTCTGAAATAAGAGTGGTGAGAGAGTGTGTCAGGAGTCATGCCTCAAGCCCAAGTTGTGCTGTCCTGGAGTAAACAAGATCAGCACTCCACCTGGATCCCCTAGGATCTCTATTACATCATTTTCATGCACACTCACCCCCAGATTTGGGATGCTTTCAACAGAAAGGGTCTTTGGAGGAGGAGGACTGCCCTCAGGTCACTGGAGCCACTTTGCCTCCAGACACAGAGAGTTGGAAGTGCTTGGGATTTTATGTTCACATGGATCGGCCATTAGTCAATGACTAACATGTATGAGTGCCCATCTCCCTTGCCTTGTTTTGTGACAACTCCGAGGTGTATCCTATACCCAGCATTCCACCAAAGGACCAAAGTGAAGCTACCCTCCATGGAATTTTGCCTGAGACCTCACTCTTCTTTAGCTTCTTCGTCTGTCCCCAAGCCCCATCCTTTTCTAGGTTATCTTGAACACTTATGTAATGAATCAGTTGCACACAAACCTCATCCCAGAATCTGTTTCTAGGGAACCTAACCTAACATGCTGGGATGCAAAAGGTAACTTTGGCCATAAGGGAGGTATCTAATATTCGTAGGTTCAATAAGAGGTATCTAATATTCGTAGGTTCAAGACAAGAAATTCATGGCATTTTTGAGAAGTCACTAGTTAAGTATTTTCTGTTCCTTGGAAACATAATGAAAACTAATTAGAATTTTTTTATAAGAAGAAAAATGATACATATGTTTTAAAGCCACAAGAATCGTACTCTTTTGGCCTGGATTCTTGTATTCTTTCTCTTCCCCTAAATTATCCAGCAAATAAGAAAGTTTCCTCTTGAAGATAAAACCAAGATAAATGTGTCTCCTTCAGTTTCTAATGAATAGAACTGAGAAGCTGCACAAGATAAATATAAGCTCCAATGAGGCCTTTAAGCAAGTACGCTTAATTAGCTAGGTTAATAGAGGGAAGAAAGGCCATAGATAATCCAAATCAATATGTTATTCAAAAATAATTTATAATTGCTTTATTTAAACAGGTTTATTTTTCTATTTGTCTTGCTTTATGCAAATATCCAGGTAAGATTTCCTTCCCTAAGCACATATTAGCTAGGGCCAAGAAAACAGCCAGAAACCACAATAAATAGTGAAGGTCCCAGGATATAGTTTGCCATAGTGAGTGCACGAAGCAGATTTGCTTCATGTAGATTATCGATAATTGAAGGTAAGTAAACACCATGAATGACAACATTTCTCATTAGATTCAACGTTGGTTAGAATTATTTCACTCACAACTCCAGGAACAGAGAAATGACTTAGTGACTGAATACCTAATAATTTTCTTTCCTGTAAGGAACTGCTAAGAACAGAAGCAGTAATTTCCAGAGACGAGCTTTATTTTTACTCTATAAAAAAAGTTTTAATAGATAGTACTAGGTTACAAATAAAAAGTCTGAGTTATGTATTGCATGGGTGTTAAAATACTGTTAGCAATTTTTAAAATGTTAATGTGTGGATTAGTTATTTTATTTATTTAGATGGCATTTTCCTATGACAGAGTACTGAAATTGAAAGTAGATTCTCAATAGCAGATATTGTCAAAGATTATCATTTTTAAACTCAATTATGAGAATAGAAAACTGTTTCAGAAACTAATTGATTTGGGATATTTAATTACTAATAAAAGAACCTTTGGAGGAATGTAGGCTACCAAAAGGACAGAGTTGACTGAGTCGTGTTAATTTTGACAAATTTATACAATCAACATCTTGCAGTGCTCCATAGTTAGGAAACAAACTTGAGATGCACTTGAAAAGCTAAAAAATAAACTTCAGAAAAAAAGATGAAATGAGAGATTTTGAGTGAGAATTATTAATAAATCACTTTCTATTACAAAATAAACAAAAGCATCTGTGTTTTAGCTTATAAACTTTAATTGGTTAGGGCATGCCAGTGAATATTAAAGAAGAGAATGTACTTGTATTTATCAAGTGGGGTGTCATTTCACAATGCTCACCTCTTTGTGGAAAGTCTAATACCATTGACCATGGCACAAAGAAAACATCCTTGAGGAAGGTGGGATCATATAAAAGGATACATAGAATCACCTGTAGAGATTTTTTAATTTATCTGCCACTGCTCCAGGATTCCAGGATTCTGAATCAGCCCCTCATCTCAGAGTGAGAATCAAGTTCTAGAGGTCCCAGTATTACTGAGAGTGGTGTGGTATATTTGACATATTAGATGGGCAAAAGATTGAGAAACAAAGAAGCACACCCATTAGAATTGTTAGCCCTTGAGACTGGGATTATACAGGAAGGTATTCAATGTGAGTCAAACCTTGAGCACCTGCCATGTTCTAGGCATTCTTCAAGGTGCTGGAATCCAAGTGCTGAACAAGAGGGAAAAGATCCCTGCTCTCCTAAAAGTTGTATGGTACATTTTTAAAATTAAATTTTTATCAAATTCATATACTACTTACATATGCCAGGCACTGATCTATAAAAGTAATACTTTAATCCTTGTAACAACTTTATTAGGTAGATAGTCTAAATGTTCCCATTCTACAGATGAGGGACCCAAATCAAAACTAGTAATGTCAGAGGCAGGATCAAAACAGAAGCCGCATTTTTCCTGATTTTGCTTTTAACTGCTATGTTAGGCTTCTACTGAAAGAAGCATCTGACACATAAGTTAACAAGAAAATGTCCTATTTATATTAGCTACAAAGGAAAAGAACAATCCCCTCTGTCTCAGCAAGGGTTCAATCAGAAAAGTAGAATCAATGAGATACATATATTATATATATGCTGCTGCATATATATGTTGATATATATACATATGCTGATACATATATACATATGCTGAGATATATATACACACACACACATATGCTGTTATATATATATATGCTGTTGCCATGTCTGAGGCTGAAGCTTGAAGTCTACATGGCAAGTAGGCAGGAAAGGAAGATTAAGAGAAGTTTAGTGTCCTATAAGGGCAGAATGAAACGTGTGTGTCCATTTTTGTTGCCTCTGACCTTGGTGACGAGAATATCGTAAAAGCTCGAACCTTCTTCATAGAGACAAAATGCATGCACTGGCTCATTTGCTGCTTCACACCAAGGAAGCGAGTCACTAGATCAGCAGCAGCAACATGTGCTTGCTGCAAAATCACTGCAATCTCCCTTCCACAGTCCAGCTCTGGAGATAGAATCTCCCTTATAGCCCTCCTTAACCAGAAACTACTAGAAAGGGAATTCTGGGAAATATAGTTCAACCTAGCCAAGTTAATACATCACAAAGTCATTGCATATACCCTGAAAGGGAATCGTAGAGTAGGCTTTGGCAAAGACAATGATAAAACAATTCCCTGACCTTAGATAATTTAGAATAAGCTGAGGGAAATAACCATTAAAGGAGTGATAACAAGTATGACGAATGTCAGAAAAGAGGGCCATAAAGTCTGCTACGAAAACTTGCAACTAGAAGAATTAGGAGGTCAGCAGAGGAGTCATCTCTGAAGAGATGACTTTTCCATTAAAACTTGAGAATTGGTAAGTAATTAGCCATTGGGAGTAGAGATTGGAATTGAGAGGTGTGAGGGCATTTTCCAGGTATAGAAGATGTGAAAAGTTCAAGGACAAGAAGAGTGTGGCCGGAAGCATAGTCTGAAAGGAAGATCAGACCTGAAAAGTAGGTGAGTAGCAGCATTATATGAATATATACTGCAATTTCACTTCTGTATATATACCTAAAAGAATTGAAAGCAGAGTCTCAAAAAGGTATTTGTATACCATGTTCATTCAGCCTCATTCATAATGGCCAAAGAGTGAAATCAACCCAATTACCCATCAGTGGATGAATGGCTAAACAAAATGTGGTGTATACATACAACGGAATATTAGTCTGCCTTGTAAAGGAGTTCTGAAACATGTTACAACTTGGATAAACCTTGAAGACATGATGCTAAGTGAAATAAGTCAGATACAAAAGGGCAAATCATTCCCCTTATAAAGTACCTAGAGTAGGCAAATTCATAAAGATGGAAGATAGAACAGTGATTACCAAGACATTAGAGGACAGAGATTGGGAGTTAGTGTTTAACAGGTACAAAGTTTCAGTTAGGAACAGTGAAAAAGTTCTGGAGATGTATGATGGTGATAGTTGCACAACAATGTAAATATACTTAATGACACAGAACTGTATACTTTAAAGTGGCTACAATGGTAAATTTTATTTTATATATATATATATATATATATTTTACAATAAAAAACTTTTAAGATGTGTGTCCTTAAGGGCATTTGCTTCAAAACAAATTAAAAATCATTAGCATGTGCCAGTTTCTATATCTGTAATACGCAGAGGGAAAAATAGTTTTCTAAGTTAACCTGTCATTTAGAACAGTTGAAATAATCACATGGAGATTTGTCACATTACAGCTAGCTAGGAAGAATAAGTTCTAGTGTTCTGTAACATTGTAGGGTGAATTTAGTTAATAATTTGTTGTATATTGTCAAAAAGCTAGAAGAGAAGGTTTTGAATGTTCAACACACACACAAAAAATGTTCAGTGATAGATATGCTAATTACTCTAATTTGATCATTACGCATTGTATACATGACTGGAAATATCATATTATACCTCATAAATATGCACAATTATGTGTCAAATATAAAATGTATAAAGAAATTACACCAGATAGAGTTAAACAAGCAAAGCCTTCAGACAAGACTATTGCAAGAGAATGAACTCAACTCTGTTGAAACAAAAAGCAGGCGAACTTTCTAAGCACTGGGATGAGCTAGTGGAAGAAAACTGCAGGATGTCAGTAGGGAAGTTGGTCAATTTTATTAGATCATATGTATTTTCTAATTATTGCTTATAAAAGTTATGCTCCTACCCTCTCCACAGAAACTGGGAGACTGAGTATATTTGATGAGTACATTTGATGTTGATGAATACATTTCAGAGGATGGCCCCCAACTTGATGAGTACATTTCAGAGGGATGGCTCCCAAGTCTTTTAGAAAGACATTCCTGAGTTATGAAACCGGCAAGAGCCTGGGAGAAGATTTACATCTCAAAGGGCAGAAAAAGAATTTTCAATTACAACTTTTCTCAAGAATGTTCTAAGAAAAGGAAAATAAAAAAATCTTAGTTTAAATTTAATCAAGTTTGAGGAACAACAAAAAAATGATTCGTCAATCAGGCAGTCCTCAGAACCAGAACAGGTTCTGCGAACTCCGGTCAACAATGTAACAAGGCAGCATTTATAGAAAATGTAAGTGAAGTATAGAGACAACTTACGTGATTACAGTTTAATTGGTTGATTGGTTATAGAACCTCCCGCAATTACCTAAAGGTCAGCAACTGTGACTGAACCTCATATTGGTTTTGTCTGTGGGGCCTCGTGTAGGAGCTTAATCCAAATCAATAGCCTCCTGCAAATTTTGTTTAACAATTCTCTTCTTTTGGTCAAGCTCTCATCTCTAAAACCTTCTTATCCTCTCAGCTACTTGTCCTACACATTCCCTTCCTCTCACTCTGGAACTGCACTCCAGGACAAAAACTACTCTCCTTTTCCCCTAACAAGAACACATCCTTTATGTGAGCTTCATTTACCAAAGTTACATCCCAGCCTCCTCACATAAGGAGTTATTTCCCTTATCATCACTATTCTCAATTGCCATGTGTTGATTAGAATTTCTAACTCTCACGAACCTCAACTTCCAGTGAAAACCTAGGAAGTGAGCAATTTTGAAATGTTTCATATCAGCATCTGGTAGGTGAGCACCATTTTATAATTGTTGGAAACATGTTTCCTCATAACACAATTTCCATGTTTATTTACAGACCCATATTTAGTTTCTCTATGCTGTATAAAAACAAGATGCCAAAATACACATATTTTAAACTTATACTCAGCAGTTAATGTCTTAGTATTTTAATTTACTTAAAAATTACCCCCAAATTTTATAAATATCTGTTACTTAAAAAACACATTATTGATAGCTTCTTGGCTACCATTATAGCATTAGTTTTCCTATGCAGAAAAGCTATTCAACCAGAAACATAGACCAGTACAAGAATATACAGTAGCCCGGCCCCATTGTCTGTGGGGGATGATTCAAGACCCACAAAGGATGTCTGAAACCATGGGTAGTATTAAACCCTACACGTACTATGTTTTTTCCTATATATACCTATGACAAAGTTTAACTTACAGATTAGGTACCATAAGAGATTAACAATAGTGAAATAGAACAATTACAACAATATACTACAGTAAAAGCTATGTGAATGTGGTCTCAAAATATTGTAGTATGTATTCACCTATTCTTGGACCACCGTTGACTGTAGGTAACTGAAACCACAGAAAGCAAGACTATAGATAAGGGAGCACTATTGTATTCATATCCTGTTTAATGTGGCAATTGAATGAAATCCCACTGTTAATGTTGAAATGGTCCTTCAGGTAGCAGAAAGGTTGTCTTCCAAGGCTTATGGGTTTGGCAAACCAAATATCAGGCACAAACTATTTTAGCAATTTTAATTTGTCACCCCAACCAGTTTTTTTTTTTATAATTTGGATAATTTTGCCTATTACATGAGTTGTAGAGTGCAAAGCTCTTAACAACAGAAGCTTCAAGGACTCAGGGAGGACCAGGTGGCTATCCAGGCACTGCATGAGTCCATGCTTACACTGAATTTACATTCTTTCAGATACCAATTTTGTTTCTTCAAATCCAAGACATTGCATTGTTTATTACATAGATCATCATAAACATTGACTTGGATCAATCATATAGGTATCACTCTAATTGCACATCCTAACCATTCAGCACTAGCTGATTTAGCATTTCCTTTACAGTTATGGGCTTCACCCTTGGATGCATCTGGCCGGGACTGAGATTCTGTCTAAAGTTTCCTCAACCCTGCCACCTCTTTGGTGTAGTTCTGGCCCTCAGTGCTGCAGCTTCCATGTGCTTCTCCAGCTTAGCCTCCAGATGCTAGTTGCGTTCCCTCACCTGATCTGAATTTTTATGTTCCCCTTTTAGCTTCTCTACAATATCTCTGAGATGTTTCACTACGACCTGGGACTTCTAGGACTCCTCCTCTGTTGGCCTTCCAAATGTACTCCTCCTGTCACGTAGCCTCTGACTTCATCAGCTCCTTGCTGAGCTCCTGCCAGAGCTAGGCCAGCTCCACATACTGCTTGCTCCCCACATGGCTCATGGCTTGGTTTGAGGCATCCCTCAGGATGGAGTTCTCCAGCTGCCCCTGAAGAGTCCAGATATTGCCCTACATCTGCTGCGCCTCCTTCACATGCTCCCAGTAGTTGGCCCACATGGTCACTTCTGGGCGATGAGCTGCTTTATCACCTTGGCCTCCCAGACTGCTGTCTTGACATTTTTCACCGACGTCTCCTTCTAAGTTCCCTCAGTTTGCTCTTGGGGACAGACACATCTTCCTGCTCCATGAACAGCAGCTTTTACTTCTCTTCCATCTGGCATTTTAGAATTGCCACCATATTGTCTTCTGTGCGGGAAAGCAGTTCAATTTGATCTAAAAGGAGGAGGCTTATTGGTAGACTGGCATAAAAAATAAAAAATATCTGTTCCTGTGTCTTATTTGTTTGCCATAAAGGCAGACATATTGGGATAAAGACTTTTTAGTCTAGATCTTTTGGTTGTAGAATAAAATAAGGAAACAAGGATGAAAAAGTCCCTTTGGTCTAGTCCCTGCAATAGTTGTAACTGGAGGGAAATAAGTTTGTTAGCTTTTCGCATTTTTTCTTAAAGTCCTCTCAAAGTGTTCAGCTAAAGCTACCAATTCAGCTATATTTATAACTTCCCATCCAGTTTGTTTTTTTGTTGTTGTTGGTTTTTTGTTTGTTTGTTTTTGAGATAGAGTCTCACTCTGTTGCCCAGGCAGTAGTGCAGTGACGTAATTTTGCAATTTGGGCTCACCACAACCTCCACCTCAAGGGTTCAAGTGTTCAAGCGATTCTCCTGTCTCAACCTCCCGAGTAGCTGGGATTACTGGTGCCCGCAGCCACACCCAGCTAATTTTTGTACTTTTAGAGATGGAGTTTCAGAATGTTGGCCTGGCTGGTCTTGAACACCTGACCTCAAGTGATCCACCCTCCTTAGCCTCCCAAAGTGCTGGGATTACAGGCATGAGCCTCTGCTCCCAGCCAGTTTATGTTTCTTAATCAGACTGCTAAGTTTAGGACAAAGTTTGTTTATAAATAAAGCAGTTAATGCCATTTCAGCCTCTCAAGGAAATACTCCCTTATATTTTAAACACAGAATATTTTACAAATGTTGTTTCTAAATGATCTCCATGATCTGAAACCAGTTCATCTTTCTTCTGCTTGCAAAAATATGTGTTGGTCCAATCAGTTTTCTGTAGAAAAACCTTAAGAATTGAATTTAAATGGCTTTTAGTGACTCTTCCAGCTCGTTTCATTCCTTCTCATGAGGAAGGAGTCTTTAATATCTTGCTCAAGTTCTTTCCATTCTACTGCTGCCATTCATTTACAAGCTTCACCAAGTCCAAATATCATGTGAATAAATTGGTAATTATCAGGGTGTCCTGACGGTAAATTCCTATGAAAATTCTAAATTCCTTTGTAAACTTTTGAGGATTTACTTCTGAGTTAGCAAAGTCTCTTATGATGGCTCTAAGCTCAGCTTTAGACCATGGAGTAAAGTGGTTATGGCAGGTGAGCCTGGTTGTTCAAATGGTCTCACTTTATAAAGTATTTGTTGAACTTCCCCTTTTTAATTATGCTCAAGATGAAAAAAAGGTAATAGAGCAAAAATATTAGAGGAATCAGGTTATTGGGATAATGATGGATAAGGAGAGGGAGCAGTCAGGGTTAATTCAGTCAGACTACACTCCTTCATCATGTCCTCTATTAGTTGTTTAAACTTTTCATTTGCCTTCTGTAAAGAATTATTTAGAGGGAAATTTTGATTCATTTAATCTGGTAGATACCTCTGCATATCAATTTAAAATGTATTCCATGTTTTGATCCTTCTTTTCTAATGTGCCCTGCAAATAATTTTATCCAACTTAAAACTTCCTCATTATGGCCACTTTAATTCTAAATTATCTCTAGTAAGGTCAACCCATTCTTGTAAAATGCACATGTATTGAGTCCTTTTTTTTTTTTTTTTTTTTTTTTTGAGACAGGATCTCACTTCTGTCACTCAGGCTAGAGTGCAGTGAAATAAACATTGCTCACTGCAGCCTGCAGCCTTGACCTCCTGGGCTCAAGCGATCCTCCAGCCTCAGCCTCCCAAAGTGCTGAGATTACAGATGTAAGCCATAGTGCCCAGCGCCTGGGTTCATATTTCTTACACATGAAATTGGCTAGAGTTCCAGATAAATGAGTTCTAAGCTCCTTGAACTGAAATAAACCCATTACCAAACCCACTACTTTAAAAATCCTACCTTAATTCCAATCCAGCTCTGGACCCAGTCCAGTTGCTGTCTGATTCAGTCAGACACCCAAGGTCTTCCTGGAGGACCCCATCCTGTTTCTGTTGCCACTGCTGGTCCTAGTTCAGATCTAATTGCTCAGGTAAGCCAAGAGAGTTCAGAACACAAATTAGTGAAATTTGAAACCTGAGCAAGAACTCACCCACAATCTTCAGTTGCCAAGAGAGATCAATAGACACAATGGACCCTTGCGGGTACTTTTGTTTGCTCACCCCAGGCTCTCTAGGGGTTGTTGGAGCTCTCATCTGGATCCTACCAACTATGCCAATCTGTTAAAAGGAAAACCTTAAACAGTTTAAATTTAACTGAGTTTTAAGGGGGAAAAAATGATTTGCAAATCAGATAGCCCTCAGAACCAGAACAGGTTCTAAGAACTCTAGTCAACGACGTGATGAGGCAGCAGTTATAGAAAACACAAGTGAAGCACAGAGGCCACTTAAGTGGTTACAGTTTAATTGGTTAATTGGTTACAGAGCCGCCTGCGATTACCTGAAGCCCAGCTACTTTGATTGAACTTTATACTGGTCTTGTCTATGGGGCCTCTCCAAATCAATGGCCTCTTACAAATTTTTTTTTTAACAGAGGTCAGGGGCCTAGAGTCAAGAAGAAGCCTGACTGATGTTTAGTCAAGCAGAGGGAAACATTAAGGTCTGCTTGATCACAGAAAACCTTAATCAGACTAAAACATTTGTCAGAATAAAAGAAAAACAAAAAGACTGTCACCATTTACTCTCAATAAAAAGCTATTAAGCATGTATTTCAGCAAGAATGTAATTGAATCAGGAAAGAGGAATGGGAAGCAAGAAACAATGCTGAACAAAGAAACTGGCAAACATATTAGGAAGTTAAAATAAGCATTGAGTATGAAAGAAGATTGTAACAAAAATTAAAATTTGCAAGAACTTACAAATGAGATAGAGCCAAAATACATGACAGTGATAACATGCAAGACACTGAATCTGGTTATTAAAGTAGAAGCATTCTAAGTTCTCTGGTAGGATATAGAGATACTGGTATATTTTAGAATTAGTCACGTATTTGAGGGTAACTACCAAATACAAGAAGGAAAATAAACTCTTTCCAAATCAATAGAGGAGACAGGGGACTAAATAAAACTTGAGAACAGACTGTTCTCCCTAGTCAAAGGACTAGGAAGAGGGCAGTCTAGCAAAACAGAAAACTTGCATAGGATAACCACCCCAGTGGAATTAACCATTGGGGAAAAAATGTGGCCGCACACTCGCTCTTTCAGCAAAGTGCCAAGTGGGAGCTTCGACTTCCACCCTCACTCAGCTGTAATGAAGCTGCTCCTCCCATACCCAGGGTGGTATCACAGAAGAACAAGTCAAGAGTCAGTGCTTTCATCCTAGTCTAGGAAGTGTGAATGAGTGCGCGCGCACACACACACACACACACACACACATACAGAGTCAGTTCTGGCCACGTGGAAAGACTGGACTTCAGCCTCCATCTCCATTAATAAGGCCCTCCTCCCCATTTCCACAGGGGTAGCGTTAGAGGAGGCTGAGTGGGGAGACCATTCCTCAGCACCCCCATCTCCCTGGTGTCTGCAGCAGTAACAAGGTACCGTTCCCCTGCCAGCCAGGGTGGTATTATTGGTCACCTAGTGAAGAGCCTGAACTTCCACCCCTTGCTTGATAAACAAGTTGTGGTATATCCATCTTACAGAATACTACCCAGCAATACAAGCTACTGCTACAGGCAACAAGCTGGATGAATCTCAAGGCACTATGCCGGTGAGAGAATAACCAATGTCAGTGTTATATGAAGTTATATGAATGGTGTTCATAATATAATGTTATGTGAATGATTCCATTCACGTAACATTATCAAAATGCAAAATTTTAGAGATGGACAGCAGATTTGTGTTGCTAGGGTTAGAGATGTTCAGGGAGACGGGGTGAGTGTGATTTTAATTGGGCAGGAAGCACACGGGAGATCTTTTTGGTGATGGAGTCGTTCTGTATTTTGATTCTGGTAGATTATACAAATCTGCATATGATAAAATGGCATAGACTAACACATATACATTGTAGCAATGTCAGTTTCCTGGTCTTGATACCTAAGATATAGACACTGGGGAAAATGAAATAAAGGGCACATGGAACCACTCTGTACTATTTTTTGCAACTTCTTGTGAATCTATAATTATTCCAGAAAAAAATAAATAACTTCATCCAATAAAAGGCAGAAAAGTATGGATAAAAAAGCAAAGAAGTCCAGGTGTGGTGGCTCATGCCTGTAACCCCAAAACTTTGGGGGGCCAAGGCGAGCAGATCATGAGGTCTGGAGATTGAGACCATCCTGGCTAACACAGGGAAACCCCACCTCTACTAAAAATACAAAAAATTAGCCAGGTGTGGTGGCAGGCACTTGTAGTCCCAGCTACTTGGGAGGCTGAGGCAGGAGAATGGTGTGAACCCAGGAGGCGGAGCTTGCAGTAAGCTGAGATCATGCTACTGCACCCCAGCCTGGGTGACAGTGTGAGACTCCTTGTCAAAAAAAAAAAAAAAAAAAAAAGCAATGAAAAGACATTCCTAATAGGAAACATAAGCTGGGTGCTAGAAATATGTAATCACAATGAATTAAAATGAATTGATCCCCCTATTAAAAATAAACATTCTCTTATTGAATTAAAATAATAAAAATTTCATATGCTGTTTGCAATTGATGCATCTGAAATACAAAGACAAAGAAAACCTGAAATTAAAAGGATGGGGGGGCGGAGCAAGATGGCCGAATAGGAACAGCTCCAGTCTCCAACTCCCAGTGCGAGCGACACAGAAGACCGGTGATTTCTGCATTTTCAACTGAGGTACTGCGGTCATCTCACTAGGGAGTGCCGGACAATCAGTGCTGGTCAACTGCTGCAGCCTGACCAGCGAGAGCTGAAGCAGGGCGAGGCATCGCCTCACCTGGAAGCGCAAGGGGGAAGGGGATCCGTTTTCCTAGCCAGGGGAACTGAGACACACAACACCTGGAAAAACGGGCAACTCCCGCCCCAATACTGCGCG
>NW_016804154.1:380040-383891 GCF_001698545.2 Rhinopithecus bieti
ATAAATGATGAATTGATGGGTGCTGACGAGTTGATGGGTGCAGCACACCAACATGGCATAAGTATACATATGTAACAAACCTGCACGTTATGCACATGTACCCTAGAACTTAAAGTATAATAAAAAAAAAAAAGAAAAAAAAAAGAAAAAAAAAATAAAAGGATGGAATATTAATATAAGCATAATACACATAAAGATTAAAAGTATCATTATGATAAAAGGAAGTCCTTGCCTAATCATTAAAGAAAAAAAACTCATTAGGGATATTTAACAAGACTCATATGCATTCTAAAAACAGCTTCAAAATAATGACAAAATTGATAGAACAAGAAAATATTGGCAAAACAATAATCATAATGAGAAATTATTTAGATAGCTCTCTGAAATTAATAGAAATTTTTAAACAAAATTCTGAGAAAATAATGAAGCACAAAGATAAAAACAGTTCTAAATATTTAGAATACTGAAAGAACATAATAAACCGCACACATAGAAAGTAAAGACATGTCAACATTGTGACTAAAAACTTCAATTTATCTGTAAGGAGGTAAATAAACATCCTAACCACCTGAGAGGTTCCACAGCTGCCAATGATGTAGAAAACTGGCAGGAACAGTTTCCAAACTATAAAAGTAGAAAATAAAGTAGTGGTTACTAGGATGGGGCAGGGAGAGGGTGAGGGATGGGGATTAACAGTAAATGTGCATGAAGAATCATATTGGAATGATGAAAATGTTCTAAAATGGATTTAATGTGATGAGTGCACAACTTGGCAATTTTTTTAAGTCATTGAATTATACATTTGAAAAAGGTAAATTATATGATATGTAAAATATGCCTTAATAAACTTATTTTATCAGAAGAGTCTTGCTCCCACCCGGCCAATGAGAAAAACCTGAATAAACTACAAAATCGTAACTTTCCTTGACCATCTCAGAGAGCTGGGGTTAGCGGGAAACCAAACAGCCAGTGGTAGAATGAAAGTAATGATAGCAACAACAAAACACAAACCTAGCTCAACTCCTTATTTCGGAAAAAAGTAACTTCAAAAGGTATACATCAATTATTATACGAAATTGTGAAACCCTGAAATAATTTCTCACGAGACTAGGAATGACATTCAGCATTGTTCTGGAGATCCTAGTCAGCAAATTTAGGCAATAAAAAATTTAATACAAAAATAATAAAGGAGAGTTCAAGTTGGAGAGGAGCCATAGGTAACGCAAGGTCTACCAAAGGGCCTGGGAGTGGGGAATATATTCACACTGTATGCAGCTGTGTTCCTTTCCTTTTGCATAGCATTTGTTACTAGGATACAACCTTGAATAGACATTTATTTTTTTAAAAAATGTATTTCCGGGGGGGGCAGAGCAAGATGGCTGAATACGAACAGCTCCAGTCTCCAGCTCCCAGTGTGAGCCACACAGAAGACGGTGATTCCTGCATTTTCAACTGAGGTAGTGGGTTCATCTCACTAGGGATTGCCAGACAATCGGTGCTGGTCACCTACTGCAGCCCGACCAGCGAGAGCTGAAACAGGGCAAGAAATCATCTCACCTGGGAAGCTCAAGGGGGAAGGGAATCCCTTTTCCTAGCCAGGGGAACTGAGACACACAGCACCTGGAAAATTGGGTAATTCCCACCCAAATACTGCACTGTACCAAGGGTCTTAGCAAATGACACACCAGGAGATTATATCTCACACCTGGCCGGGAGGGTCCCACGCCTGTGAAGCCTCCCTCATTGCTAGCACAGCAGTCTGCGATCTAAAGGCAAGGCAGCAGCGAGGCTAGGGGAGGGGCGCCCACTATTGCTGAGGCTTAAGTAGGTAAACAAAGCCACAGGGAAGCTCAAAATGGGTGGAGCCCACAGCAGCTCAAGGAGACCTGCCTGTCTCTGTAGACTCCACCTCTGGGGAAAGGGCACAGCTAAAACAAAAAAAAAAGCAGCAGAAACCTCTGCAGACGCAAATGACCCTGTCTGACAGCTTTGAAGAGAGCAGTGGATCTCCCAACATGGAGGTTGAGATCTGAGAATGGACAGACTGCCTGTTCAAGTGGGTCCCTGACCCCTGAGTAGCCTAACTGGGAGACATCCCCCACTAGGGGCAGACCGACACCACACACCTCACACGTCAGGGTACACCCCTGAGACGAAGCTTCCAAAGCAAGAATCAGTCAGGTACACTCACTGTTCAGCAATATTCTATCTTCTGCAGCCTCTGCTGCTGATACCCAGGCAAACAGGGTCTGGAGTGGACCTCAAACAATCTCCAACAGATCAACAGCTGAGGGTCATGACTGTCAGAAGGAAAGCTAACAACCTGGAAGGACAACCACAACAAAACCCCATCACTACGTCACTATCATCAAAGACCAAAGGCAAATAACACCACAAAGATGGGGGAAAAGCAGAGCAGAAAAGCTGGATATTCAAAAAATAAGAGTTCGTCACCCCCTCCAAAGGAATGCAGCTCATTGCCAGAAATAGATCAAAGCTGGACGGAGAATGACTTTGACGAGTTGGGAGAAGAAGGCTTCAGTCCATCAAATGTCTCAGAGCTAAAGGAGGAATTATGCACCCAGTGCAAAGAAACTAAAAATCTTGAAAAAAGAATGGAAGAATAGATAACTAGAATAATCAGTGCAGAGAAGGCCACAAACGAACTGACAGAGATAAAAACCATGACACGAGAAAAACGTGACAAATGCACAAGCTTCAGTAACCGACTCGATCAACTGGAAGAAAGAGTATCAGCGATTGAGGATCAAATGAATGAAATGAAGCGAGAAGAGAAGTCTAAAGAAAAAAGAGGAAAAAGAAATGAACAAAGCCTTCAAAAAGTATGAGATTATGTGAAAATACCAAATCTACATCTGACTGGGGTACCTGAAAGTGAAGGGGAAAATGAAACCAAGTTGAAATCCAGGATATCATCCAGGAGAACTTCCCCAACCTAGTAGGGCAGGCCAACATTCAAATTCAGGAAATACAGAGAATGACACAAAGATATTCCTCGAGAAGAGCAACTCCAAGACACATAATTATCAGATTCACCAAAGTTGAAATGAAGGAAAAACTGTCAAGGGCAGCCAGAGAGAAAGGTCGGGTTACCCACAAAGGGAAGCCCATCAGACTAACAGCAGATCTCTCGGTAGAAACTCTCCAAGCCAGAAGAAAGTGGGAGCCAATATTCAACATTCTTAAAGAAAAGAATTTTCAACCCAGAATTTCATATCCAGCCAAACTAAGTTTCATAAGTGAAGGAGAAATAAATCCTTTACAGATAAGCAAATGCTTAGAGATTTTGTCACCACCAGGCCTGCCTTACAAGAGACCCTGAAGGAAGCACTAAACATGGAAAGGAACAACCCATACCAGCCATTGCAAAAACATGCCAAAATGTAAAGACCATTGATGCTAGGAAGAAACTGCATCAACTAGTGAGCAAAATAACCAGATAATATAATAATGACAGGATCAAGTTCACACATAACAATATTAACCTTAAATGTAAATGGACTAAATGGTCCAATTAAAAGACACAGACTGGCAAATTGGATAAAGAGTCAAGACCATCAGTTTGCTGTATTCAGGAGACCCATCTCACATGCAGAGATACACATAGGCTCAAAATAAAGGGATGAAGGAAGATCTACCAAGCAAATGGAGAACGAAAAAAAGCAGGGGTTTCAATCCTAGTCTCTGATAAAACAGACTTTAAACCATCAAAGATCAAAAGAGACAAAGAAGGCCATTACATAATGGTAAAGGGATCAATTCAACAGGAAGAGCTAACTATCCTCAATATATATGCACCCAATACAGGAGCACCCAGATTCATAAAGCAA
>NW_016804154.1:386211-396312 GCF_001698545.2 Rhinopithecus bieti
TAATAATAATAATAATAATAATAATAATAATAAAAAGAAATACCTGAGACTGGGTAATTTATAAAGAAAAGAAGTTTAAAGTTAACTGGCTCACAGTTCCATGGGCTATACAGAAAGCATAATTCTGGCATCTGCTTGGCTTCTGGGGAGGCTTCAGGAAAACTTACTATCATGGCAGAAAGCAAAGGGGGAGTGAGGCATCACGCATGGTAGGAGCAGGAGGACACAGAGAAGGGTAAAATGCTACACACTTTTAACACTCAGATTCTGTGAGAACTCTATCATGAGAACAGCACTAGGGGGCAGTGTTAAACCATTAGAAACTGTCTGCATGATCTAGTCACCCCCCAACCAGGCTCCACCTCCAGCATTGGAGGATTACATTTTGACATGAGATTTGGGTGGAGACAGATTCAAACCATATCATTCCACTCTGGCCCCTTCCAAATCTCATGTCCTTCTGACATTTCAAAATACAAACATACCTTCCCAACAGTCCCCCAGAGGTTTAACTCCTTCCAGCATGAACTCAAAAGTCCACAGTTTCAAGTCACATCTGAGACAAGGCAAGTTCCTTCTGTGTATGAACCTGTAAAATAAAAAATAAGTTATTTACTTCCAAGATACAATGGGGGTATAGGCATTGGGTAAATACTCTCATTCCAAAAGGGATAAATTGGCCAAAAGAAAGGGGCTACAGGATCCATGCAAGTCCAATATCCATCAGTGTAGTCATTCAATCTTGAAGCTCCAAAATAATCTTCTTTGACTATATGTCTCACATCCAGGGAACACTGGTATAAGAGGTAAGCTCCCAAGGCCGCGGGAAGCTCCACCCCTGTGACTTTGCAGGGCTCAGCTCCCATAGTTGCTCTCAAGGGCTGGCACTGAGTGCCTTCAGATTTGCAGGCATATGGTGCAAGCTGTCAGTGGATCTACCATTCTGGGATCTGTAGAACAGTAACCCTCTTCTCACAGCTCCACTAGGCAGTGTCCCACTGGGGGCTCCATTTCCACATTTCCCCTCTGCATTGCCCTAATAGAGGTTATCAATGAGGGCTCCAACCCCTGCAGCAGGCTTCTGCCTAGAGATCCAGGTTTTTCCATACATCCTCTGAAATCTTGGCAGAGGCTCCCAAGCCTCAACTCTTGGACTCTGCACACCCATGGGCTTAATACCACCTGGAAACCACCAAGGCTTACAGCTTACACCCTTGGAAGCAACAGCCTGAGCTGTACCTGGAGTCCTTTTAGTCACAACTGTAGTTAGAGCAGCTGGGATGCAGGGAGCTGTGTCCTAAGGCTGCACAGGGCAGTGGGGCCCTTAGGCCTAACCCATAAAACCATTCTTCCCTCCTAGGCCTCTGGGCCTGTGATGGGAGTGGCTACTGTGAAGGTCTCCGAAATGCCTTTGAGGTCTCCCCACTGTTTTGGCTTTTAAAATTTGGCTCCTTTTTACTTATGCAAATTTCTTCAGCCTGCTTGAATTCTTCTTCAGAAGATGAGTTTTTCTTTTCTACCACATGACAGGCTGCAAATTTTCCGAACTTTTATACTCTGCTTCCCTTTGAAATATAAGTTCCAGTTTCAGGTCATTTTTTTTTGCTGAGAAATTTCTTATGTCAAATACTTTAAATCATTGCTCTCAAAGTTCAAACTTCCACAGATCCCTAGAGCAGGAACACAATGCAGCCAGTCTCTTTGCTAAAGCATAGCAAAAGTGATGTTTGTTCCAGTTCCCAATTAAGTTCCTCATCTCCATCTAATACCTCTTTAGCTTGGACTTCATTGTCCATATCACTATCAGCTATAGCAATGTCCCCTTCTGTATTAGTCTGTTCTCACACTGCTATAAAGAAATGCCTGAGACTGGGTAATTTATAAATGAAATAGGTTTAATCAATCAGCTGATGGTTCTGTAGGCTATAAAGAAAGCATAATTCTGGCATCTGCTCGGCTTCTGGGGAGGCTTCAGGAAACTTACAATTATGGCAGAAGGAAAAGGCAGAGTGAGAAGTCTCATATGGTGGGAGCAGGAGGAAGGGAGCAAGAGGGAGATGCCGCACACGTACACACTTTTAAACAACCAGATCTTGTGGGAACTTTATCACAAGAGCACCACTAGGGGGATGGTGCCAAACCATTAGAAATCATCTCCATGATCCAATCGCCTCCCACCAGGTCCCACCTCCAGCACTGAGGAATTGCATTTTGAAATGTGATTTGGGCAGGGACACAGATCCAAATTATATCACCATTTATAATAAAAAATATTAAGTACCAGAGAATAAATCTAACATAGGTATGTAAGACCTTTTCAAAGAAAACCATAAAACTTTACTGAGAGACGTTAAAGAAAAACACAATAAAAGTAAAACATATCATGGTCATGGTTTGGAAGATGCACTACTATGAAGATTTCGATTCTCTCTGAATTGATTTAGAATTCAAGAGAATCCCTATCAAATTCCAACATGTTTTTGTGGAAACTGCTGTCTCTAAAATTTATGTGGAAGTAGAAAGGGCCAGGAACAGCCAACACAGTTTTGAACAAGTCAAATGAGATGGAAAGACTTGTTCTTCAAAATATCAGGGCCTATGATAAAAAGCTACAGCAATTAATTCAGTGCATACTGTACAGTGGTAGTCAATAGACCTGTGGAACACAATAGAGCACTGAGAAACAGACCGATGCTTGTTTGAACTCCTATAATATGGTAGGGATGGTTCTGCAGATTGTTTGGAAAAGAATCACCATTTCAAAAAATGTGAAAAATTGAATGAAAACACTTTTAGGAGACATTATAGGAAAACATCTTCCTGTCTTTTGGATAGGGAATGATTTATTACATAAGACTTAATACTAATGATAAAGGAAAAGATAAATTTACTTACATTAAAACAGCTACACAAAGACACCATAAAGAAAATAAAAAGTCAATAAACAGAGTGAGAATATTTCTAACACATATGGCTAAAGAGCTTGCACTTAAAATACACAAAGATTATAGACAACTAAATTTTAAAATAAGCAAAACACCTGAATAGGCTTTTCACCAAAAAAGAGTATAGCTACAAATAACCAATAAACATATTTAAAAAGTGCTTCACCTAATTAGTAATTAAGAAAATATCAGTTTAAGAACAATGAAATATCACTACTCACATAATATTTAAAAAATGAGACAACCCAAGTGGTGGTAAGGATGTAAAACAAGAGAAGTCATAGACTGCTGATGAGAGCATAAATTGATGCAAGCACTTTGGAAAACAGTTTGGCACTATCTAGAAAAGAATGAGGATACAAATAGCCTAAGGCCATAAAATTCCACTTATCACTAACTCTGTGCCAGGATGCATGTACACAAATGTACATATAAGCCTTGCTTTTAATAACCAAAAGTGGAAACAACAAAATTGTCCAGGAGCAACAGAATAAATTTAGAAGAACAAAATATTCATACAGGGGAAAGGTATGGGAAGCTGGTGGAGAGGTAAAAGATACAATCAGACTAGGTGATACATTCTCAATCAGGGTGATATTGCCCTCAAGGAGACAAAAATTGGTTCTTGGAGGTCAAAAAAAAAATCTATTGTTTTTATTCCTAAAGCATATATATACTATAAACACACATACAATACACTAACGATTGTAGAGTATATGTGTAGGTATTAAAATTTCATGGGGGACAAGGGGTGGGGAGAACAATGTCTAAAAAGGCTTCTTCACAAAGTAATAATGCAAAATGGTTGAGGGAAACTTGAGTAGGCAATGAATGAAGCAGGGTGGGGCAAGGGTCTAGAAGTCTAGATGGTGTGAGTTAACAGAGAGGACTATTTATTATGGTGGCTGATGCAAAGGAGTAAGTGTGGCAGAAAGGATGTGGCTTCATAATCATTTAGAACCAGATAGGTAATTAGTTCCACTTATCATCCCAAGTATTTAACTGAAAGTTTTAGGATCTCCTCAGAGGGCAGTTTCTCCAGCAACTTATTGAGCTGTGTGTGATGCTCTAGAAGTGGGTCTAGCTCACAGGGGACAGGATGTAATAGGAAAATAATTAGCATGTGCTTCCATGACACACAGAAATAGTGTGGAAGGATTTGGCCCAGGGCATCTCCATACTGAACTACACAATAATCACTAGGGCTGTGAGCTAGTGTTGGATCCAATAGGAAAGATTTATCTTATAAAGAATGCTAGAGGTTATCAGGAATGCAGGATTGTGTCCCCCGATTGGTATTCTTGAAAATGAAGAGAAACAGTGTGGCTAAAGTTGGTTAATGATTTAATTATTTAGTCAAAATGATAACCATAAAATAGACAACTAGAAAAGTCATTATAGTAAAAGCCAGTGGGAAGTATAATTTAAAGAAGGGCTCAGAGTGAGAAAACGTTAAGTAAAGCTTGAAGTAAAATGAAATGGTGAGCGGTAACACACAATGAATAAAAGAATAGACTCACAAAATAGTCAAGCCAGAAGAACTTTTGGTGATAACGAAGCCCATAGCAGGTAAGTGACTTGGCTGAGTCATGAAGCCAACCAACGGGGGGCTGAACCCTTCAGGCTTTCTTGTCCGGTGTTTCTCCCAATAAATTATGCAGCCTCTGAAGGCACATTGTCATTTTGCCTTCTAATTATTAATAGAAAAATCCATTTTCCTTATTTATCTTTCAATTTTTATATTGAACTTATATCTTCAAATTATTCAAATAAGCTACTTTAAAATCACCTTTCAAAGAATAACTGAAAATTGTACTTACATGATAAGCACACCAAGATACTGGGAGTTTTGAAACTATACCCACAATTCTCACCAAAAAAAAAAAAAACTTTGGACTGATAGTTATTATACAACTCTTATAATAGTTGTTATAACTATTTTACTATAATAAAACATATTATATTTCCTCAAAATTCAAAAAACTCAGAAAAATAGCTTGTTAAGGAGAGTTAAAATGACTGAAGACTTCTCTCTGAATTAAACAGTGTGTGATTATTCTCCTGAATAATTTACATAGATTTAGGAAGAATCTATTATTTGTTAGACAAGGAAGGAGGAGTATTAAGTGGTATTAATCTTTAAAACAGAAACTAAGCAAGGATGCAGCATCTGTGAATTAGAAACCCAAACCACAGTTGATAAAATGTTTATGCTAAACTTTGATGAGCCTAAGAATAACCAAGTAAAGGATACAGATTTAAAATGCATTATTGAGTAGAAATGAAAACAGAAAAAAAAATTCAAGAGTTGTTCTTGTAGTTGTCACTGCTGTTACAGCATTTTGTTGATGATGGAATGTAAAATAAAAATGGTACCTAACAGCAGATGGGACACTTCTATCTATCATGGCCAGAGTCATCAATAATTGTGCTGTGTCATAGAAAAAGAAAGTATCGATCACAGCCGTCAACTCTGAAGAAAATCCTCAACATAGAATTAGAGGGTCCACTGGGAAAATCTAGGCTCCTGCTTTGAGGCAGGTGAGGCCTTGATAATTCCTTTTGTACATGAGATAAAGTGCCCATCAGTGGCATCTCTAAGGTACCATAGGTACCATGAAACATCATAACACCAAGAGAAGCCAAAGCTTCATAGTTACCTTGTTACCTGTTGACTTGCTCTGTGTAGATTATTGAACCTCATACCATTTGCTGCATTGAGAATATTTTTGCCTACATTGAAGAAAACATATTAAGAATTTACAAAATCAACAGTCATTTTTGGAGCATAACTATGCAACTTATGTTACCTGTGAATTTGTTTTATGTGTAAAATAAAAATTGTCAACAAGAGACAGCGTTATATGGCCACCAAAGTATCTATCATTGTCAATAGTCCTTGGACAGTATGTTAAAGGGAATCCTTGAAAAAGTCAGAATTGTTCCACTAAACATGAAAAAAAAAAGAATGTTAATAATAAAATAACTAAATGCCAAATTGTTATTGTTTCCTTCTTTAAGAAAATTCCCAAGATGAATTATCTAAAAATATTTGCAACCACTAGGATAGTAAGAAAAGATTTGTGGCCACATTTCACTGTCTTTTGTGGACTCTTAGTAATTAATCAATTTCTTTGAGTAAAATCTGCATGCAAGACCTCAATGACTGGAATGTCTGGGTCAGGGAGTGTTCAGTTTTATTAAATGTCTGATGGTCTTAGGTTTGAAAACAAACCCCATTCAGGTGCTGGTTTATTATCTATAGCTCTTTTGAGTGAATATATATTTGTAGTCACCACTGTGAATGTCAGTTATCATCACTTTATTTCTCAGGCATAAAAACAATCCCAACTCTTCTTCTGGAACCTACTTTCTAGAAACTAAACCTCTGGCCTCAGTTTATTTTCTATTTCAAAGTTAAAGTCAAATGTAAACTCTATTGCCACTGTGAGTGTTCCAGTTAGCTGAAAATTTTCTATGCTCTGTCCACTTTTAAATGCTAAAATGTAACTTAGAAATCCAAAGATACTACCTCTACAATAAAATTATAAATTTGATTTTACCAAAAGTTATATATGTATACTTATTTGTCACAATAACATTGTGAAATAAAGAAGGGTGTCACTACTATTGAAACTCAAAAAGGTTCAGTCGTTCTTAACCTTTGGGAATTGTTCTCTCACAATTCCCATTCAACCTGTCAGTAATTCCTGCTTCCTCTACTCCCAAAATGAACCCAGAATCCAACCACTTCCATGGGTAGCCACCTCCTGAGACCCTCCATCATCTCGCACCTGGATTACTACAATAACTGGCAAATAGTGTTCCTGTTTCAAGTCACTTCTTCAATCAGTAACGAAAGCATCTATTTTTAAATGTGCACCAGATCTTGTTACTCTTCTGCCAGAACCCTACAGTGAATCCTATTTCACTTAGGATAAAGGCTGAATGCAGCCCTGACCATGATGACAAGGCCCCACTTGCTCTTATCTTCTGTATCTCTCATGGCTCACCTCCTACTTGTCCCCCTTTGCTCACCTTGCTACAACCACCCTCATCTGTATCCTGTTCTTCAAACATGCAAGGCATGTCCCTGATTCAGTTCCTGGGAGCTGGCTCTACCTGCTGCTCTTGCCTCAAATGTTCATGTAGCCTCCTTCTCCATCTACTTGGAATCACTGCTCAGTCCTTGCCTTCCTGGTGAAACCTACCCTTACCATCTGTTTACAATACAACTTTAGCCAGGCACAATTGTGTACACTTGTTCCCAATTACTTGGGAGGCTGAGGTGGGAGGATTGCTTGAGCCCAGGACTCTGAGTCAAACCTGGGCAACATAGTGAGATGTCGTCATTAAGAAACATAAATGTTTTGCCGGGCGCGGTGGCTCAAGCCTGTAATCCCAGCACTTTGGGAGGCCGAGACGGGCGGATCACGAGGTCAGGAGATCGAGACCATCCTGGCTAACACGGTGAAACCCCGTCTCTACTAAAAAATACAAAAGCTAGCCGGGCGAGGTGGCGGGCGCCTGTAGTCCCAGCTACTCGGGAGGCTGAGGCAGGAGAATGGTGTAAACCCGGGAGGCGGAGCTTGCAGTGAGCTGAGATCTGGCCACTGCGCTCCAGCCTGGGCGACAGAGCGAGACTTCGTCTCAAAAAAAAAAAAAAAAAAAAGAAAGAAACATAAATGTTTTTCATTGCAACTTACCTAACACTCTCTTGTCTTGATTCCTCTATTCTGTAAATTATGACACTTATGATTTGTTTGCCCTCAAATCGACCCCCCACCCTCTCTTAGAATGGAAGCTCATGAGGAAAGAATTTCTATCATGGATGTATCCTGAGTACCTAAAACAGTTCCTGAAACACATCACACTGTCAATAAAAATCAGCTAAATAAATAAATGAAGGAAACATACATGAGAGCTCAATCGCGTATTTTTTTTTCTTTGTTGCTACTGTTGTTTTGTTTTCTTGACTAACTGGGTTAGAACAGCACTCGTAGGCTCTGGGAACACAATTACTTGGGATTAGTCATATAACCCAGTGGGCCAAGAAATAACTGAGAAAGTGAAGCATATCCAGTTCCCTGAAGTGGTTTGTAAAAATCTAACAGGTTAGGATATTCAATATGTGCAATGTGGTGCTGAGTGTAGCCATGGTGCCTGGATTAAACAGCATCAGAAAAAGACTCCATCTGTCCCGTAGAGTAATGTGAAGACAGAGTAGAATGGAAATTGGTGGCAGGTCTGGGGTTTCATTAAATGTGTCAGTCAGGTAGAGATAGGAAATTGCGTTGGTCCAGACCACATTGCTCATCACATGCCAAGAAAATATGCAGAGATATTTCTGGTCAAATGGCTCTGCCTTCTCCTGGGTTAACATACAACCCCAGGGTCACAGCTATGGAAAAAAAATGGGCAGTAATAGCCATAATAAAAGATTAGGAAATATAGACCTGTTATACCCATTGTGATTCAAAATTTATATTGCACTCCCATTTATTATAACACTTCAAACCAAAAAAAAAAAAAAAAAAAAAAGGAAAAAAAAAAAAAAAAAAATTAAAATTATGTTCCTAAAAAAAAAATTCAGGGAACCCTGCATTCTAATTATCATTAGAATGATATTTAAAGTCTCTCCAACCCCCGGCTCTTGAAAATATTTAAACAGAATTTTCCAGTGTATTCCCTGATTGATTTTTTTCCTTGAAGCTGAATAAGAAAAATGATCATTTGCCTAATGGAAAGACATGACCATCTCAAATCAGCTTACATAATGCTTATAATCAAAAGGATGTCTTTTAAGGTTTAGAAAATACTGTAAAATGGATTTTTGTGCTGGCAATACCCTATAGATATTTGCTTAAAGGGATACTGTCTCAGTGGAATTGACTCTATTCTAATGCCAACATCTTAATTTAAGCAGACACATTGTATTGCAAACCTTTACTTATAAAAGAATCAGGGGGAATAAAATTATTTAAGCACGCCACTTGGTTTCAGCAAACTACATAAAGATGTACCCCAGAACATGAGCTTGTCATAAAGTATAGCCTTGCCATTTGTGTGAAATTCTGTCTAGTCTTAAAATCTGGCAAACACAATGCATAATTAGAAAATGTGTCAACTATTGGGAAAATGAAACTCATCCAACCAGACTTAGTCAACTTGTTTGCTCCATATTTCAAGCAAAGAAATATTTCAGATTCCATCACAAAATAATGTGCCCCTCTGGGATGAAGCTTCCAGAGGAAGGAACAGGCAGCGGTCTTTGCTGTTTTGTAGCCTCCACTGGTGATATCCAGGCAAACAGGATCTGGAGTGGACCTCCAGCAAACCACAGGAAACGCCTGCAAACCTGCAGCAGAGGGGCCTGACTGTTAGAAGGAAAAATAACAAACAGAAAGGAATAGCATCAATATCAACAAAAAGGATATCCACTCAGAAACCCCATTTGAAGGTCACCAATATCAAAGAACAATGGTAGATAAATCCATGAAGATAGGCAGAAACCAGCACAAAAAGGTTGAAAATTCCAAAAACCAGAATGCCTCTTCTCCTCCAAAGGATCACAACTCCTTGCTAGCAAGAGAACAAAACTGGATGGAGAATGAGTTTGATGAATTGACAGAAGTAGGCTTCAGAAGGTGGGTAATAACAAACTCCTCCAAGCTAACGAAGCATGTTCTAACCCAATGCAAGGAAGTTGAGAACCTTGACAAAAGGTTACAGGAACTGCTAACTAGAATAACCAGTTTAGAGAAGAACATAAATGACCTGATCGAGCTGAAAAACACAGCATGAGAACTTTGTGAAGCATATACAAGTATCAACAGGTGAAGTGATCAAGCGGAAGAAAGGATATCAGAGACCGAAGATCAACTTAATGAAATAAAGCATGGAGACAAGATTACAGAAAAAAGAATGAAAAGGAATGAACAAAGTCTTCAAGAAATATGGGACTATGTAAAAAGACCAAAGCTAATTTTGATTGGTGTACCTGAAAGTGATCGGGAGATTGGAACCAAGGTGGAAAACACTCTTCAGGATATTATCTAGGAGAACTTCCCCAATCTAGCAAGACAGGCCAACATTCAAATTCAGGAAATACAGAGAACACCACAAAGATACTCCTTCAGAAGAGCAACTCCAAGAC
>NW_016804154.1:398780-431950 GCF_001698545.2 Rhinopithecus bieti
AAACAATAGAAAAGAGGGAATCTGCCCTAACTCGTTTTACAAGGCCAGCATCATCCTGATACCAAAACCTGGAAGAGACACAACAAAAAAGAAAATTTCAGGCTAATATTCCTGATGAATATTGCTGCAAAATCCTGAATAAAATACTGGCAAACCGAATCCAGCAGCACATTGAAAAGCTTATCCACCATGATCAAGTGGGCTTCATCCCTGGGATGCCAGGCTGGTTCAACATACGCACATCAATAAACGTATTCCATCACATGAACAGAACCAATGGCAAAATTCATAATTATTTCAATGGATGCAGAAAAGGCCTTCGACAAAATTCAAACAAACTCTCAATAAACTAGACATTGATGGAACATATCTCAAAATAATAAGAGCTATGTATGACAAACCCACAGCCAATATCATACTGAATGGGCAACAACTGGAAGCACTCCCTTTGAAAACCAATGCAAGACGATGCCCTCTCTCACCACTCCTACTCAACATAGTATTGGAAGTTCTGGCCAGGGCAATCAGGCAAGGAAAGCAATAAAGGGTATTCAAATAGGAAGAGAGGAAGTCAAATTGTCTCTTGTTACCAGAGGACATGATTGTATATTTAGAAAACCCCACCGTCTCAGCCCAAAATCTCCTTAAGCTGATAAGCAACTTCAGCAAAGAATCAGGATACAAAACCAATGTTCAAAATCACAAGCATTCTTACACACCAATAACAGACAAACAGAGAGCCAAATCATGAGTGGACTCCCATTCACAATTGCTTCAAAGAGAATAAAATACCTAGGAATCCAACTTACAAGGGATGTGAAGGACCTCTTCAAGGAGAACTAGAAAACACTACTCAAGGAAATAAGAGAATACATAGAGAAATGGAAAAACATTCCATGCTCATGGATAGGAAGAATCAATATCGTGAAAATGGCCATACTGCCCAAGGTTATTTATAGATTCAATGCCATCCCCATCAAGCTACCAATGAGTTTCTTCACAGAANCATCAGGGAACACTATAAACATCTCTATGCAAATAAACTAGAAAATCTAGAAGAAATTGATAAAATCCTGGACAAATACACCCTCCCAAGTCTAAACCAGGAAGAAGTCAAATCCCTGATTAGACCAATAACAAGTTCTGAAATTGAGGCAGTAACAATTGAGCCTACCAACCAAAAAATTCGAGGACTAGATGGATTCACAGCCAAATTCTACCAGAGGTACAAACAGGGATTGGGACCATTCCTTCTGAAATTATTCCAAACAATAGAAAAAGAGGGAATCCTCCCTAACTCGTTTTATGAGGCCAGCATCATCCTGATACCAAAACCTGGAAGAGACACAACAAAAAAAGAAAATTTCAGGCTAATATTCCTGATGAATATTGCTGCAAAAATCCTGAATAAAATACTGGCAAACCGAATCCAGCAGCACATTGAAAAGCTTATCCACCATGATCAAGTGGGCTTCATCCCTGGGATGCCAGGCTGGTTCAACATACGCACATCAATAAACGTATTCCATCACATGAACAGAACCAATGGCAAAAATTCATAATTATTTCAATGGATGCAGAAAAGGCCTTCGACAAAATTCAAACAAACTCTCAATAAACTAGACATTGATGGAACATATCTCAAAATAATAAGAGCTATGTATGACAAACCCACAGCCAATATCATACTGAATGGGCAACAACTGGAAGCACTCCCTTTGAAAACCAATGCAAGACGATGCCCTCTCTCACCACTCCTACTCAACATAGTATTGGAAGTTCTGGCCAGGGCAATCAGGCAAGGAAAGCAATAAAGGGTATTCAAATAGGAAGAGAGGAAGTCAAATTGTCTCTTGTTACCAGAGGACATGATTGTATATTTAGAAAACCCCACCGTCTCAGCCCAAAATCTCCTTAAGCTGATAAGCAACTTCAGCAAAGAATCAGGATACAAAACCAATGTTCAAAAATCACAAGCATTCTTACACACCAATAACAGACAAACAGAGAGCCAAATCATGAGTGGACTCCCATTCACAATTGCTTCAAAGAGAATAAAATACCTAGGAATCCAACTTACAAGGGATGTGAAGGACCTCTTCAAGGAGAACTAGAAAACACTACTCAAGGAAATAAGAGAATACATAGAGAAATGGAAAACATTCCATGCTCATGGATAGGAAGAATCAATATTGTGAAAATGGCCATACTGCCCAAAGTAATTTATAGATTCAATGCTATCTCCATCAAGCTACCATTGACTTTCTTCACAGAATTAGAAAAAAACTACTTTAAATTTCATATGGAACCAAAAAAGGGCCCACATAGCCAAGACAATCCTAAGAACAAAATCAAAACAGCATGGTACTGGTACCAAAACAGATACATAGACCAATGGAACAGAACAGGTGCCTCAGAAATACCACCACACATCTACAACCATCTGATCTTTGACAAACCTGATGAAAGCAAGCAATGGGGAAAATATTCCCTATTTAATAAATGGTGTTTGGAAAACTGACTAGCCATGTGCAGAAAACTAAAACTGGACCCCTTTCTTACACCTTATACAAAAATTAACTCAAGATGGATTAAAGACTTAAATGTAAGACCTAAAACCATAAAAACCCTAGAAGAAAACCTAGGCAATACCATTCATGACATAGGCACGGGCAAACACTTCATGGCTAAAAGACCAAAGCAATGGCAACTAAAGCCAAAATAGACAAATGGGATCTAATTAAACTAAAGAGCTTCTTCACAGCAAAACAAACTATCATCAGAGTGAACAGGCAGCATACAGAGTGTGAGAAAATTTTTGCAATCTATCCATCTGACAAAGGGCTGATATCAAGAATCTACAAATAATTCAAATGAATTTATAAGAAAAAAAAAAACCCATCAAAGAGTGGGCAAAGGATATGAACAGACACTTCTCAAAAGAAGACATTTATGTGCCCAACGAATATATGAAAAAAGCTCATCATCACTGGTCTTTAGAGAAATGCAAAACAAAACCACAATCAGATACCATCTCACACCAGTTAGAATGACAATCATTACAAAGTCAGAAAACAACAGATGCTGGCGAGGATGTGGAGAAACAGGAAATCTGTTACACAGTTGGTGGGAGTGTAAATTATTTCAACCATTGTGGAAGACAGTGTGGTGATTCCTCAAGGATCCAGAACCAGAAATACCATTTGACCCAGCAATCCCAATATAGCCAAAGGATTGTAAATCATTCTACTATAAAGACACATGCACACGTATGTTTATTGCAGCATTGTTCACAGTAACAAAGACTTAAAACCAACACAAATACCCATCAATGATAGACTGGATAAAGAATATGTGGCACATACATACCATGGAATACTATGCAGCCATAAAAGGATGAGTCCATGTCCTTAGCAGAGACATGGCTGGAGCTGGAAGCCATCATTCTCAGCAAACTAACACAGAAACAGAAAACCAAACACTGCATGTTCTTACTCATAAGTGGGAGCTGAACCATGAGTACACATGGNCAATCCCAATATAGCCAAAGGATTGTAAATCATTCTACTATAAAGACACATGCACACGTATGTTTATTGCAGCATTGTTCACAGTAACAAAGACTTAAAACCAACACAAATACCCATCAATGATAGACTGGATAAAGAATATGTGGCACATACATACCATGGAATACTATGCAGCCATAAAAAGGATGAGTCCATGTCCTTAGCAGAGACATGGCTGGAGCTGGAAGCCATCATTCTCAGCAAACTAACACAGAAACAGAAAACCAAACACTGCATGTTCTTACTCATAAGTGGGAGCTGAACCATGAGTACACATGGACACAGGGAGGGAAACATTACATACTGGGACCTGTAGGGGGTGGGGGGCTAGGAGAGGGATAGCATTAGGAGAAATACCTAATGTAGATGAGACAGGTTGATGGGTGCAACAAATCACCATGGCACACTTATACTTATGTAACAAACCTACACGTTCTGCACATGTACCCCGTAACTTAAAGTATAATATAATAACAATAATAAAAATAATAATGTCTTTAGGGAAAGCTGCAATATACTCTGTTCATAAAGATCAACTTCCTGTAATAAGAAAATCATGTGGGTTTTGATGTTAGACAGACTTTGGTTCAAATTCTGGCTCTAACATTTACTCACCATGTAATATTTGGTGTTACCTAACTACATCTCAGTTTCCTCATTCTGTAATATGAGGCAATAACAGGGAGGTACTTACCTCAATGAGTTTTTTATGATGATTTTAAAAGATAATACATGTAAATCAACTTATACATAGGAAGTACTAAATAAATGGAAGTTATTGTTCATGTTCTTTAAAAAATCATACTAATGGCTCAAATACTCTGGTAGCCTAGAAGAAAAGAGGAAGACATACCTGAAAAAGAAGGGCTACGATTTCTGAATGTTTTCCGTCTTTCTTTTCTTTCTCACTGTTATCTGTCTTCTGGACTGTGATCTGTCTTCCTACTGTATATTGTAGCACAATGTCATAGTTATTTGTTCTCATGGTATAGTCCATTTTATATCTGAAGCAAAAAGAGGCAGCAAGTGAAGGTTTTTGCTTTGTAATTTTATCATTCCTCCACAATTCCTAGTATAGGGCCTTATATACAGGAAGCACTCAGTAAATATTGGATACAAAGATGAATCAAAACAAAATATGTGTTGGTTCCCCAAGTCACTTCTTAGAATTAGGGGAGATAATCTTTAAAGTGCATCTTGAAGGCTGAGCAAAGGAAAATGGACAAATTGCAGGAGTGGATATAATAGGAAAGTGTTCTCTAGGCAGAGAGAATTCATGTAGTAGGGCAGGTAAATCAGAAACAGCATGGCATGGTTCAGAAACCACAATAAATTTAGCATGGCTGGAGTACAGCAATATTTGCTCATATTTCAGAAAGCACCAAAGAACAAGTCTGATGTGCTAAGAGGAATTACGGAGAATGTTTTTTTTTTTTTTTTTTTTTTTTTTGTGAGGAAATGCTGGACCTGTGATCTGTTTTATATGCCTTTGTGAGCTAAAATTATCTTAATAAGGCAATTTACTCAGAAGAGTTTTCTTTGTGGCTATAGACACTGCGTTCTTGCTTCTTTTATTCTCCTCAAAATAGAAAAGCAATGGCGCACTTCTAAAATTCCAGTCAGAAACCTGAAATTTTTCTGGAGTGGTTGGGTTACTCCTAAAAATCTATCATAATTCTAGTACCAGCTTTCTCCAATACGCAAATAAGTTTTGTCTTCCAATTATATTTATAAGTCAGTTGTCTAGAACTCAGAACACAGACACTATAGAAAAGATGGCAGTGAATTTCCTTGGCTCATTCATAGTCTTCAGGCTTTGGGCTCAGTGATTTTTCTCCACCACCCTATACTGTCTCCCACTTTTCTTTCCTTTTTAGTTTCACCTTTCACTAAGCCCCCACACTCTTTGTTGAACATCACACGCATATGTGCATTTGTACAGAGTATCATTTTATACAAGTAAGATTTGGAAGCACTCACTTCCAAACCTCAGTATTGTCAATGTACCAATGGACATAGTCAAAGATTTTGTCATACAAATCATTGTAAATATACAGTATCATGAAAGTACATCTAGCCTTTTCCACTTGTACAAATTATTGGCACACTGAAACCAAAGTCTTGGAGGCTTGATACTTGTGAATGTCACTGAAATCTATTAAACATTAGAAAAAAGTTATAATTGTTTTGAGATGGAACAAGGACCTTTTTGGAGCCTACTGGGTATCCTCCCTTCCCTCCTCTCACCACTGCATGGAGATAAGGAAAAAAAAAATCAGTTCTTTCAAAGGAAATTCTCCTAGCTAGCCCTGCAACCAGTAATTAAAGAAGTAAATGAACAACCCGCTAAACAAGAAGATAACAATAGCTTAATCAATAATCACTCAACTAACATAACAGTCACAAGATATTTTGTTTTCTATAGAAACTAAAGATAACAACTTGACATATGTCTTTGAGTTATTTATCAGAAAAACAAGGACCCCTACCAGATGCAAAACACTGACTGCTTTCATGTAGACTTTAGACAGACTAGAACCAAAAACTGGATAAGGAAGTGTCCCAGAAATTCCCCTCACCCTTTTATCAATCCCCTCACCTTTGCCTTTGAAAACCCTTGCTTGTAAGCTTATCAGGGTGTTCAGGTCTTCAGCATTAGCTGCCTGCTGTCCTTGCTTGGCACCCTGCAATAAATGCTTTTCTTTCTCTTACTGCACACATTTGTGTTGGTGTTTGCCTTTACTGCACAGGAATAGGGAATAGATTCAGTGATAACTTCTGTATCTGCCTCACCTCCTTCAGAGAACTGTAAGTTCCTCAAGACCCTCACTTAAAGTAGGGCATGGCTTTCATTCATTGCTGTAGGCATCATTGTATTTTAATAAAAACTCTACTATGTACTGTGTACTCTGCTAAGCATTTTCCATACATTATATAAACATTGATAAGGTAAGTACTACTGATGTGATCCATTTTATGTTGAAACAGGTGAATTAAACTTCCCAGTCAGAAAGCTTATTTGTGGCAGATTCAGAACTTAAATCCAAGTCTGTTGACAATAAGCACTATGCTTTTTCATTTGTTATATGTATGTCAAAAGACAAAATTACAACAAATTTAGCTTAAAGATCTAGTTGGATTTTATTTGTGATTCTAGAATGGAGCAACACCTCATTCTGTTTTACAGAGTGATTATTCCATTGAGCTGGGCAGAGGAGGTTGGCTGTATAGGCAGAAAAGAGCTGAAGAAAGCAGAAACAGAAAAAAAGCAGATCAGTCATTTCAACATTACTTCCTTGTACAATTAAAACAGAGGCGACTTCCTTATCGCTGACTCAGGTTGACTGGAATCTCCTGGGTTTTTTTAGAAAAACTGGTGCATTTCAAAGTCGATTATTGACTTTTGCTTCATGTTGTTAAATTATATATTTCACTCTCCATAACTTTCACAAAAAACCTATGTAAAATTAAATTTTAAAACTAGTTTTCATGATAAGGTCTTTCTATTGCTTCCTTCTTTTAGTTTTAAATCAGTTGCCAAGACCTTCATTCTAATATCTGTTTTGCTTGTAAAATTTGCTTTCAAAATTATATAAAATTATTTTCTTAAAAAATGTTTAACTTTCCACCTGGTAAAGCCAGTCATTTTCATTCAAGGAAGAAATAGCCCTTTATATCTTTCATTTGTTTGCCAATTTTGCATCATTGTTTTAAATTACTATTATTTGAGGTAAATAAGCCTTAGTTAATAGGCTTAGCATTTGCAAACAATTAATTTTACAGATAAAGATAACACCCTGGTATTAGCATTATGCACACTTGACAATGCAAACACATCTATTTGCATACTTATCCTCAGATTTTCAAACATATCCTCATTAGAAGCAGTTCCAGGAAAAACATAACCTCCCTGGAATTTATGTTGTTAAACATTTAGTCTATTCAGTAATGCTTCTTTATTAGTCTCTATGCAATTTTAAACTCATAATCAAAAGATGCTAAATTATTACTGAAAGTTTATGTCGAGTACTTAGTTCAATATTACAGAATTTTCGGATCTCAGACCTCCTACCACATAATTACCAAGAGCTTAGATAAACTGTCCTTTTAGCAGTTGCGAATCCATAAGGCTCTGCAGCAAATCGATTCTTGCCTCCTCAGAGGAAAAAATTCATCTGAGGGGCATAAAGTGGAGTGAGAGATGAAGGCAAGTTTTAGAGCAGGGGTGAAAGTTTATTTAAAAAGCTTTAGAGCAGGAACAAAAGGAAGTAAAGTGTACTTGAAAGAGGGCCAACCAGGTGACTTGAGAGACTCAAGTGCACAGTTTGATCTTTGACCTGGCGTTTTATACATTGGTATGCATCTGGGGTTTTGTGTCTCTTCACTACTGATTCTTCCCTTGGGGCAGGCTTCCCACATGCTTGATGGCCTGCCAACATTTGAGAAGGGCCCAAGTGTGTTTACTGAAGTTGTGCAGTGTGTTTACTGAAGTTGTTCACATAATAATTTGAGGCATTTTCTCCTTACCAGTCTAGTGTTCCTAGAGGAAGGTCATATACCAGTTAAACTCCACCATTTTGCCTCTTAGTGTGCAAAGAGGCACACTAAGTGCCTTAGCACACTTAGTGGGCTTAAGCCCACTAGCCCAATTCCTGAGATCTTATCAGAAAGCTGCGGATCACCAGCTTCAGGTGTTTTTTAATGTATTGGGAGACTGCCGTTCCCTGGCACCAGCTGCAACCAATTATTACTTTAGAGCGATAGTTCAACAACTGCCTGACCATCACCATCACCTGATGGTTGCCTGATAGTCCTGGTGGGGCAGGGGATGGGACCCTCTCCTGTTCTGCTTATGTCTGACTACCTACTCTAACATTGCCCCTCTCAAGAGTCGAACACCCCAATTTTTTGGGAAAATGGATGAAGATCAGCCTTCTACAATTGCTTCCTGCTGACAGAGGGGTGGTGGTGGTTGTTCTATGGGTCTTGGCCTCTTGCTAGCTGTCAGGGCAGCGTGGCTCCATGGGTTGGTGAAAGTGGTATTCCACTAGGTCTAAGAGAGACAAGGGTATGGTTTTGCCTCTGTCATGTCCCTCTGATGGGCAGTCTAGGACCTATGTAGAAGGGTGACTCTTCAATATTGACAGGACAGTATGCCTTACTGAGGATCATCTGGAGCTTGATTGCCTGAAGGCAAAAGGAGACAAATCGAGTTATTAGATTTAGAAGACATGGACCAAAAAGGAGCAAACATAGGAGACTAACAAGTGGACCTAAAAAGGAAAGAATACAGAGAACCATTTCCAGGTTCCTTCCCCATTTAACTAACCCCGAGAGGCTTGTTCCCTTAAATGGAAGGCTCCTTTTACAAGTTATCTGATGTTGTCTTGAGCTTTTCCTGATTGATTTACCCTGAAGCAACATTTTTCATCTAAGACTAAACAAATTACTCCCTATGTTGCCATTAACATATCTAATCATTGGTGATTTTAGAACACTGTGGCTGCTAAAGAGTCAATTTGATTTTGAATAGTTTTTAAGGTTTTAACCATGGTGTCATGGTTGTTGGCTATTTTCTGTGAGAGCTGGCTATAGGTCAAGGAGGATTTTGTGATTCCAACAATTCTGGTTCTTGTACTGGCTATAATGCCAAGTCCTATGAGAAGGGGAATTAATTGGATAGCTCTCTTCACCTTGGGCAAGATGGAATGCCCATAGATTAAAACTGGAAGAGAAAGATTGCCAGGGTTTATGAACATGTTCAGAGATACATAGTCTGTGGTACAAGTTCCAGTCCAGTTAGTAGGGAGGCATTGGTGAACTGATTGGCCACAAATATGGAAGACTCCACAGGTTTTAAGACAAGTAGAGATGTCCAAATGAAATAAGATTCTTACTCTCTTCAGTATAACTGGGTCCATGGCTAACTCCAGATATCTTTAGGCCTTACCTAGAATTTAATGGCTTTAAATCAGGTAACTTGTACAGTTAAGAGTCATAGTAGCAGTTTATGAAGCATTTAGCAGGCCTAATAAAATTGTACAACTTTTTAAATAAATTCCCTTTCATGAATCGCTTTGTGACTTACACAGACCATCTATGACATACTTGGACTTTTTGACTTGTCCTAAACATCCCTCATTTTAAACAACCAGTCATTTTACTTTATGACAAATGTTTACCTTACAAGATTCTTTCTCATATAAAACCTCTTTTCATTATAACCTTCTTTACCAAAAAGTATCTTTTTACCTTTATAATCTTTACATTTAGACAAAAGTCTTTTTTATTCTGTTAGGAAGTTATGGTTTGCACAACATGTTGCTGTGTGAGTCTGGTGAAGGGGGAACAGATAAGAAGGTTATCTGCATATAGTAGAAGTTATCTTCCCTCAAGAGACTGCTCATTTAGATTTTTGCTAGGGCTTGTCTGAATAAGTGTGGGCTATTTCAACCCCTGAAGTAAAACTGTCCAGATTTAAATAATTTGTGAAAGATTTAGGTAGCTTTTCCGGGAGAAATAAGGCTATTAGAGAGAAAGATGAACTTAGAGGTTGAGTAAATATTAACCTGGCATCCATTTTGGAAAGCATGTTTTTGATTCAAAAGGTGCTGGGTACTTAGACATTACCAGGGACGAGAAAAACAATGCTCATTCGTCCCTTAAGTAATATAAAGGAGTGTGAATCTTTTCTTTTGGAAGGAGAGGGTGCCATCTGTCCCCCATTACCTGACAGGATTTGGAGATGAGTTGCTTAGAGGAGATTAAAACAGAGTAGGCAGCTCTTCAACCCAAATGGGAAATTTATCATTTTACTTGCTGCCTCCAGAGTTGCCCTTGGCTTTGTCTTGTTGATGATGTCTGATTTGGAAGCCCCCTGGAGCAGAGAGACCCTTCAGCTCAAAGCCACCAGGACTGAAATTCCATCTTGGGGGGTCATTTGACCCTCAGGGTAGTCCCATTTCCAGCGGTTGAGCTTGAGGCATAGGGGGCAAGCTATGTGGGACTTTTTCTTGTTTATCGCATTGGGACAGTCTGCCTTCCAGTGGCCTGGCCTCTCACACAGATGGCAGTTACCAGAAAGTGTATTCTGAAGGCAACCTGGAATGGCCTGGAGTGCTTGTAAAGCAGTTAATAGTTGAGCCTGTCTCTTGTACCTGCATTTCTCCTTTTCTTTAGCCCTGTCCTCCTTGTGCTGATCTTGGTTATAAAAAACTGAGGAGACTAATCTCAAAACCTCCTGCATAAGGGCACTGGGTTCTAAGGCTGAATTTTGCAATTTTCTCCCTGTTTATTTTAAAGCCAAACAGTATTACAAATGAAACCTAATTTGCCATTTTAAGGTTTGAGGGTATCAAACTTTTCCAAGTTTTGAAGATGCATCCAAGGGGCATGACCTGTGGTATGAAGATCTGATTCCCTATCTGTGAAGAGAGAACAGAGGAGCAAAAAAAAAAAGTAAAAGAAGGTATCCCTTCTTATTTCCCTGTTATCCTTTCCTGAGCAGGGCATCCCCCATTTATCCTTAGAGTTCCAGAATGAACCAGTCTTACCAGGTACCCTTAATTGGGGACTCATCTCATCACAATTACCCACTTAAGAATAGACACAATACCAAAGCAAACAGGGGGCCCCCTATATCCTTGGGGTTCCGGAATGAACTGGCCTTACCAGGTACCCCTAACCTTGCCTTCATCTCTGTTCTCATGGTAATCTGTTTTGTGCTTATATCCTGAGACCAGCCTTATCTCCGTCCTATGGATGCGTTTCTTTTTCTGTTTTCTTTTGTTTTCTTTTGAGATGAGATCTCACTCTGCCACACAGGAAGGAGTGCAGTGGTGGGATCTTGGTTCACTGCAATCCCCACCTTCCAGGCTCAAGCAATCCTCCCACTTCAGCCTCCTGAGTAGCTGGGACTACAGGCACATGCCACCAAGTCTGGCTACTTTTTTGTATTTTTTGTAGAGGCGGGGTTTTGCCATGTTGCCCAGACAGGTCTCAAACTCCTGAGCTCAAGTGATCTGCCCCCTTGGCCTCCCAAAGTGCTGGGATTACAGGTGTGAGCCACCACACCCAGCCCCTATAGACACTTTTTGTCTCTTGTGCCTATGGCCTTGGGCTGGCCTATATCCTTGTCTCCATGACCTTATAGTGACTCTCGCTGAAAGCATTCCAGCAACAAATAATTATCTCTTTCCTCAGATTCCCATTTCCTATGTTCTTCAAGTAGACAAGAAATCTGTTTTTCAGCCAAGTGCCACAAGAGGGCTAGACTTCCCTCCCTTCTAATATGACCTTGAAAGTCCTTATGCACACTGAGAAGAGCATGGAATTATTTAGAGGAAGGGAGAAAACACTGTATTTGGTGTTACTCGTCCTCCTGGATCAACACGCAGAACAAATGCCTAAGCAGACACGACAATTCCTCTGCTACAGGAGGAAGTGGAAGGAAGCGAGAGGGATATTCATGGAAAACTGTCATATACTTACAAAAACTGCACCCTTGGATTCGAGAGGGTAACATTTATTCACCCTATTGACATAAAGGAGAAACCTCCAGAGGACTTGGGGCCTGGGATAATGGCTGGAAAGTGGCAAAGGAAAAATTCTCCCTCCTCCCAAAAGGGTGCTAACTCAAAACAAGCGAGTAGGTAGGGTCATTAAAGAGGCCACGAGTAAGGTCCTATGCAGGTGGACAAACTATTTCAAAAAACCACCCAAAAACCTGGCCCTGGAGCATAACAGGGATGAAAAGCATATAGTAAGTCATGAGGAGCTCGCAGAACAGGGGTTCTGGTTCCAATTTGTATCTGTCCCGTAAATGAACCAATAGACATTCGCAAAGGAGCCTGTTTCTTCGCTCCTGCAAAAATACAGCAAGAGCCATGGGCATAAGAATAACAGAGAGTGTATGTTTAAGGCAAAGAAGGAAGTCACATGGCATGCAAAGTGAAAGTAGAAAAGATGCAGACTTACCCCCAAAGCTGATGCTCTGGCAGGTGCACAAGGTCATTTCAGAGTACACACAGGGAAAACAGGAGAGTAGGTAGTGTGGGTTTTTGGGAAAGAGCCAATTTTAGTAGAAAAAGCAGAGGAAAACCCAGACATTGCAGGATCTCAGCTTTAGTCCTGCCACTCTCACAAGCCTTCTGTCTAGAAGAGCCATTAGTGTCTGAGGTTTACTCAGTGTGGACTACAAGGTCCTTCCCACCCAAACAAGCCACACTTTAGGGTGAGCTGACAGATCAGTGCAGGGGCACAGAGCCACTGCAGCTGAGAGGAATCATTCTGGGGGTTGGCTAGTAAGCAGGAGAGAAAAAGGGGAGAAGAAAACCATGTATGGGGGTTGAACACATCCAGCAGAAGAAGGTGAGTTGTAGAGGTGTCTTACCACTAGAGGATGTTTTCAAGTCATGTGGCACCAAAGTATGTTAGCAGCAGCTAATCCATACAGGTCTGAAACAACTAACTTATTGCCTCCTCAGAGGAAAGAATTCATCTGAGGGGCAGAAGGCAGAGTGAGAGGCCAAGGCAAGTTTTAGAGAGGAATGAAAGTTTATTTAAAAGTTTTAGAGCAGGATCAAAAGGAAGTTAAAGTACATTTGGAAGAGGGCCAAGCAGGTGACTTGAGAGATCAAGAGTACTGTTTCGCTTTTGACTTGGGGTTTTACATGTTGACATGCTTCTGGAGGTTTGCATCTATTCTTCCCTGCTTCTTCCTTTGGGGAGCACTGCCCACATGCACAGTGGCCTGCCAGCACTTGGGAGGGACCACATGTGCAGTGTGTTTACTGAAGTTGTGCACAGGTTCATTTGAGGGATTGTTCCCTTACCCATCAAGTGTTCCTACAGGAAGGTCATAAACCAGTTAAACTCTGCCATTTTGCCTCTCAGTGCGCATGCTTGAGCCCACTCCCCCAACTCCTGAGATCTTATCAGGAAACTGTGGATCACCAGCTTCCAGTATTTTCTATTCATTGGGAGACTGCCTTTCCCTGGCATCAGTTGTGATCAATTATTATTTCAGAGAGACAGTTTAACAACTGCCTGACCATCACTTGATGGCTGCCTGACATTTCTTGGTTGGGGGGCACTCTCCTGCCCTACCCATGTCTTCCTAGCTACCTACTCTAACAGTCCTATCCCGATCATATTTACTCTTCTTTCCCAGACATTAGGACTGTGCCTCCACAGACGTTTATTTGTTTTGTTTTGTTCTGTTTTTTGTTTTTTTGTCTTTTTTGAGACAAAGTCTCACTCTGTCACCCAGGCTAGAGTGCAATGACACAATCTTGGCTCATGGCAGCCTCCACCTCCTGGGTTGAAACAATTCTTATGCCTCAGCCACCCAAATAGCTGGGATTACAGGCATGTGCCACCATGCCTGGCTAATTTTTATATTTTTAGTAGAGATGGGGTCTCACAATGTTGCCCAGGCTGGTCTGAAACTCCTGACCTCACGCATGCCTCAGCTTCCCAAAGTCTTAGGATTACACGCATGAGCCACCATACCTGGCTCAGACATGTCTTAAAGAGAAAAACAGAGACTGGGCGCAGTGGCTCACACCTGTAATCCCAGCACTTTGGGAGGCTGAGGTGAGCGGATCATGAGGTCAGGAGATCAAGAACATCCTGGCCAACATGGTGAAACCCCGTCTTTACTAAAACTACAAAAATTAGCTGGGCATGGTGGTGCTTGCCTGTAATCCCAGCTACTTGGGAGGCTGAGGCAGGAAAATCACTTGAACCAGGGAGTCGGAGGTTGCAGTGAGCTGAGACCATGCCACTGCACTCCAGCCTGGTGACAGTGCAAGACTCCATCTCAAAAAAAAAAAAAAAAAAAAAAAGAGAGAGAGAAATAGAAAATGAGTAGCATAATTTCATTTATTGCTTTTTATCAAGGTGTATAACAGTAACCACTTCTAACAAATTTTCAGAGATATTTTAAAAGAATTCATAATTTGTCTGTTTCAGGATAGGCATGGGTCTAAATTATCAATCAACTCTTTGGCACTGGCTAAAATGAAAGGACAAACAGCAACTCGCCTTCCTTTCCTATTCTGACCTACCTGAATACTTCTCTTCCTTCTTTATCTCTACAGCCATTCTAAGTATGGATAACTGCTGGTGGCCTTCTAACACAATGTGATCCTACCCAGAAGGCTTCACCAGTCAAATGAAGTGGAAACAGCTACCTAATCTTTGTTACACGTCTAAGGATTTCTAAATGTCAAGTATGAAAACCTGAAACAAAGAAATAATTAGTAAAACATGTATCTCCAATTATTTTACTTTGAAACTCAGCTTTCATTTCTCAATTTCCTCAATTTTTTAATACAAGTTCACTTCCTTAATAAGGTTTTACAAAATACAACTTTCAAATTAAGAAGTAATGTGAAAAACTAAAATTGAAATCAGGGGCAAGAGAAGTATGCTTTTATCATCACTGGCAGTAAACATTATTTTATAAGTGTTAGCCAACACAGTTAAATAAGTAATTGAAAATAAAAATATAAATATTGAAATGGAAGAAATAAAATTGTAATTATTTACAGATGATGTGACAGTCTATCTGGAAACCCCAAAGTAACCTATTTAAAAATCATTAAATAGTAAGGTGTGTCTTAATGGAAATTGTTTACGAAATTAATATGCAAAATCAACACCTTCCCTTCACAGATATCTCAACTTTTATGCATAATGTGTTTCTGAAAGACACTACCAAAGCCAAACAATGAATATACATAATAAAGAGAAGACAGAATATAACATAAAAAGTTTTACGAACATATTAAATAAAGGTATTTCTTTAGTAAATGAGATAGGAAGTAAGGCTAATACAATGAAGCACTTCTTTGTATTTTCACACTAACCCCTAAAAGCTAACATGTTCTTTTCTTCTGGCTCCTAAATTCCTTCTTTCACAGCAGGAATTAAAAGAGAAGTCATGGCACTTGTATGATACCTCATGGTCAAAATTTATCAGTCCTTTTTTTTTTTTTTGAGATGGAATCTCACTCTGTCACCCAGGCTGGAGTGCAGTGGCACGATCTTGGCTCACTGCAACCTCCGCCTCCTGGGTTCAGGTGATTCTCCTGCCTCAGCCTCCTGAGTAGCTGGGATTACAGGCCTGTGCCACCACACTCAGCTAAATTTTGTATTTTGTATTTTTAGTAGAGATGGGGTTTCACCATATTGGTCAGGCTGGTCTCGAACTCCTGACCTCATGATCTGCCCACCTTGGCCTCCCAAAGTGCTGGGATTACAGGCGTGAACCACCACACCCAGCCTATCAGTCCATTTTATACATAGATTTTTCTCATTATTGTATTGTTATCTTAGATAAGTGTCTTCTCTCCAAAGGAATTTAGAAACATACTTACCTGGTAGTATCTTCAATGAAAGTTAACCTAGTAATAGAGCTGAAGAGAATAATAGCTTTGCGAAGTCCAAAGTCATAAGATAATTATAGAATCCCCATTTACAACTCACTGTTTAGATATATTATTTAGTACTATCTTTCCAACAGTTAATATATGCCCCCTTTTGTTCATTTCCATTACAATTAAACACAATTGCATATGTGCAATGAGTACTCAGTTGAGACTGGTTTCAGTTTTTTGGCAAGTCTGAATATTTTCATTTTTGCCTCAATTGTAACTAATTTTAGGTTAACCTGAGGACTTAAAGAGTCAAAGGCCAAAGGAAATGACCAACTTCCTAGGAGTGCTGTGAGCACTGAAGGAATCAACAGAGGTAGAGCACTTGGAAAACATCTGGACTAGAATAAGTGCTCAGTTAACTATTCTCACCATTATTGGACTGAAAAAAATATGGGATTACTCCTAATATAATTCTCCTCATGGTGGAGAACAGAATGAGAATGACTTAAGGTGAAATATCTGGGACTAATGTGTCCTGTAGTAAAAGAAAGGAAAGAAATGGTTTGGTAAGTAGAGGGAGAAGTGAAATCTAGAGGTTCAGTTTTAAGGTAAAATAAAACCATATCTGTGTGTTGTGTGTATGAGTCTGTTAGAAGGGAAAATATGATGATATATGAGAGTTAAGGGATAATTTCTGGATTCCTTCCCTTTAATAGGAAATAGGGAATAAAATAAATGAATATAGTCGACAAGTGGAGGAATTGTTCTGGCCTAGCCATTTATTCTTACTCTCAAGAGAGGGAGCAACCTAAACGGGCACAGATGCTAGTAGGAAGGTATGTAATCAAACCTGGTAGATAAGAATCACCAGAAACCGCATGCTAACAACTTCCCTAAATAATTGTTATTCTTAATAGAGTTTGAAAACCACTGCTCTATACAAACACATTCATGCATGGGAAACTGAGGCTTAAAAATACCAAAATAATTGTCTAAGATTAAATATCTCTTTTGTAGTATCATCAGGATGAGCTTCCAGCCTTTTTTGTTTTCACTATACAAAAACTAATAAAGTGACAGTGAGTTTTATAGAGAGTTAGTAAAGGTTATTCTATAACCATGTGGTCATTTGAACCTAATACAGACAATCTAAATCAAATTGTTCAGCTTTCACAGTTCACTGTGAAATATGATAGTAAGTTAGTAGTATTAAAGCCTAAATTGAAGACTGTCTGAAACACCAAAAAACACAAATAGTTTCCTACATTTTATACAAAATAATGCCATTATTGGCATTAGTTCCAACTTATGTGAGAATATGAAGTGTTTGGTTTTCGGTTACTGCATTAGTTTGCTGAGGATAACAGCTTCCACCTCCATCCACGTCAATATTGCTCCTTTTTATGGCTGCATAGTATTCCATGGTATGCATGTAGCACATTTTCTTCATCCAGTCTATCATTGATGAGCATTTGGGTTGAATCCATGTCTTTACTATTGTGAATAGTGCTGCAATGAACATATGTGTGCATGTATCTTTGTAATAGAATGATTTATATTTCTTTGGATATATACCCCATAATGGGATTGATGGGTCAAATGGTATTTCTGCTTCTAGATCTTTGAGGAATTGCCGCACTGTCTTCCACAATGGTTGAACTAATTTACACACCCATTAACAGGGTAAAAGTATTCCTTTTCCTCTGCAACCTCACCAGCATCTGTTGTTTCATGACTTTTTAATCATTGCCATTCTGACTGGCAAGAGATGGTATCTCATTGTTGTTCTGATTTGCATTTCTCTAATGATTAGTGATGTTGAGCTTTCCTGTATGTTTACTGACCACATAAATATCTTCTTTTGAGAAACTGCATGAGCATGCAGTTTGAGAAGAGTCTGTTCATGTCCTTTGCCCACTTTTTAATGGGGTTGTTTTTTTCTTGTACATTTGTTTAAGTTCCTGTGGACCCTGGATATTAAACCTTTGTCAAATGGAACAATTGCAAAAATTTTCTCCTATTCTGTAGGTTGTCTTTTCATGCTGATGATAGTTTCTTTTGCCGTGCAGAGGCTCTTTAGTTTAATTACATCTCATTTGTCAATTTTTGTTTTTGTCGCAATTGCTTTTGGCATTTTTGTCATGAAATCTTTGCCCGTGTCTATGTCCTGAATGGTATTACCTAGATTTTTTTGCAGGGTTTTTATAGTTTTGGGTTTTACATTTAAGTATTGAATTCATCTTGAGTTAATTTTTGTATAAGGTGTAAGAAAGGGGTCCAGTTTCAATTTCCTGCATATATGTAGCCAGTTTTCCCAGAACCATTTATTAAATGGGGAATCCTTTCCCTACTGCTTGTTTTTGTCAGGTTTGTCAAAGATCAGATGGTTGTGGAGCAACACACTATTAATGAAGAATCTCCTTAAGCGTGTGATGTAATCTCCTCTCATACTAATGAGAATGCTAATATTTCTCTAATTAAAAATTTGGAATATATTCTTCCATGCACTACCACCACCCTATCAAAAGGATCCAGAGAAAGATATGGAATGTTAGTATCCAGAGAAGAAAGTGGAAAGACACAGAACTTAAAGCCCAAATAACTGAAGATATTTAGGATAAGGTATCTGAGAACCAAGCTATCCATTTACTGGGCTGAAAAGTCAATCTCTCCCTCTGTGTGTGTGTCTGTGTGTGTGTGTGTATTTGTGCTGGTGATAAGATGGCCAAAGGTTACATCAATAGAGAGGCATCCCCCACTATTAAAAAAAAACACACATATAAAGAACCACACAACTGTTCTAGAATCAATTACTAACATAATTCATACTTCACACTGTCGGTATATAATGATCTTTTAATAGTAGATCCTTGTTGATTTTAACTCTATGATATATGAAAAACTCTATTACTGAGACCCTGAACTACACAAACTAATTATATCCCTGTAGTGATGAAAAGTGTGTTTACAATAGTTATTGATAGTCTTGTTTTCAACTCTTCAAAGAGGTTTACCGAACTTTGTGACATAACCTCCGCATCAGAAGTGAAGCAGTTGCAGACCCACAGCATCTACGCTTCCTGGAATGAGGATATGGCAGGAGTGAGCAAGATGCTTGGAATCACACATACCAGAGGGAAGGGGACAAGGATGAGGCAAATATCAAAATCAAGACAGAATATCTCAGAACAGAACATTCCAGAAAGACCATGCAAGCCATTTGCTGGGGCCTGAGATGTTGAAGTTTGTGAGCCAGGCCCACAGTCATCTTCAAGGTATAGGTCCAGGCATTAGAATTCTGCCTCCTAAACTCTACACTCTATAAAGGCAAGGAGCGCATGTGGTTTTGTTCATCATTGTAGTCCTAGCACTTAGCATGGTGCCTGATTCACTGTAGGTACGCAATAAGCCTATGTCAAATTGGTGAATGAGTAAATGAATGAAATGAATAAACAGTGACCACTCCCTTGGGTAGCAACTGGCCAACCCAAATAGATTTTATCTCTCTTGAAGAAATGAAATGTGTGTTGCTAGGAACATTACAAAGGCAGTAGCAAGAAGCAATAAAGCAAAAGTTACAGTTTAAGGAGATGCAGTGCAGTTAAGAGGAGGTAACTTGGTCAGTGGTGTAGAATAAATAAGAACAGAAGAAAAGAAGCATCTAGATAAAAATACAGCCACAGAAGTCATGAACAATCAGCAGGTAGCCAGTAGTAAAGCAGAAAGATGAAGTAGCGATGTCTAGCAGAGTTACACTTTTGTCTCCAGAGCCACTGTCAAAGTATTAAAGAATTGCCTTCAGCAAAAAAGGTGCTGCCTTGCCATGAAGGTTATGCAAATCGCTTTCCTGATGGAATGAGGGAAGCCCAAGACCAAAGGAAAACATGAGGATACAGAAAAGTGTCTCCCTTACCTTAAGATGAAACTTAACTGTGGTGTAATGAGCTCACCATGGCATCAGGCTGAAGGTCATCTTGAGCGGAGGCCTTGTTTCACTCCTTCCCTCACTCCAGGGAGCACTCAAAACTTGTGTGCATAAGAATCTACACTGCAGACTCAGATTTTAGGGAGTCCAACCTCAGGCATCTACTAAGTGCCAGACCCAAGGCCAATCACGTGGGAGCACAGTGGTGAGCAACACAGGAGCTCTTCCACCTGGAACTTCCAAATCTGGCAAAGGCTGGGAGATAGACATTAAACCACAACCACAAAAAATATTTATTTATAATTTCCAGTATCTTGGTGAAGGAAAATGACACTATCAATGAGACATAGCATTTGGAAAATTACAAAATTCAGAGTCAGCTATGAGATTCCAGATGGAGGATTAAATATTAGATATTTTCCACTGAAAATATTAACTACAACTGAAGAACAAAGGAAAACATTTTGTTCTTCCTTTATGCACTATTGATCGAAGATAACCACAGGCTCCTACCTCAAATTCAGGATGTCATTTTCTCTCCTTCATAGTAGATCATTTTCTTTTTCTGTTAATCTAAGGAAATACACTTTAAATGAGGCAGAAAATTTCTGCCCTTAGAATTATACATGTGTGGGAATATAGCAAATAAACACACCGGAAAAGAGAGCTTGTGCACGCACCTCAGGAAAACATCTGATGCTCAAACCATATGTTTTCAGTTCCTCTTACAACTTCAGAGACTCTTGTACAATTTCCAAGCCATAAAAAGTTTAAGCAACTAATAAGGTCCCTGTAAAACCTAAATGCAAAGGATATAAATTGTAGCAGTGTGCTGAGGAAGTGAGAGTTCCCTAGCTAACTGGATTAGCAACAATGATGATTGAATAAAAGCACTTTCTCATTACCTACAAATTCTTTTCAATTAGGTGAGAGAAAGCAGCTTGGCTACTTTTCCAAAATCAGATCTTAGATATACATGAGCCCAAAGAGTTTAAAGGTGAAGATTAAATACAGATGCCTGTGAATGTTCTATAATGAAGAACCTGCCTGAAAGGATTGCAGTGGGATTTGTTTATAGTGTCCTCAAGCAGTGTGGCAGCGTTTTTAATCTACATTACTTAAGAGACATAGTTTACTGTCTATATCTCGGGGACTTCCTATTCTGAAGACGTTCTGCACATAGAAATCTTCTCAGAAGAGTTCACCATTGCTCATTTCCATTAGCAGGAAAATTTCTAAGAAAGAGCATTGGAATTATGCCCAAGAGGAAGACTTTAAGCTATAACCAAGTATTTATCAAGGTAGATCACTCTCTGAGTAGAAATTTTAAAGGCTTTTAAAACACAGAGGTAGCACTGATTTTATTCACCTCTAGTACTAGTACTGCTGGGCCCCCACTTTTCCTCATGATACCAAGCCAACTAAGTGTAATCTTCCATTTCTAGGAGAATTATAAGAGAAGGAAAAATGATTGGTGTAGTGACAATACTGGATAGTACAGCATCATGGGCTCTGGATTCAAATGGGACTGAGAGTAAGCCCGAATTCTCCCACTCACTCACTGAGTCAACTTGAGCAAGTTGCTTAATTTCTCTGTACCTCAGTTACCTCATTTTACAAATGAGAATAACAACAGGACGTATCCACAGGATGATGATAATGATTAAATGTGATCTTCAGTGCATAGCACTTAGCACACTGCTTATCACACAAGAGGTGCTCAACAACCTCCTTCATTTACTCCACATTTATTCAGTAAGTATTTATTGAGTAGCTACTATGTGCCATGCATTATGCCTCTGTTGCACTTATGAAGTCAACTTTCTCATAGAACATTATGTAGACATAATGATGGTGATGGTAAAGATGCTGATGATTATGATGGGGTGATGATGATGATGGTGATAAAATCAGAACACAAATAGAAAATTACTATGTGCCTCTGAATAGCCATAGTGATTTTCTCTTCAAAGTTTTACCTCAAATACTCTTAAAAGTCAGGCAGTGTTATAATTGAGATTTAACTGATTCACTTGGGGATGAGATTGGGCTGAATTTTATCCCCTGTTCTATAGCCACAAAGGGCCTCCTAAGCTAATTAATGCTATAAACAAGATGGGAGGGGAATTTTGCCTGCATCAGGAGCAGTTATTTCCAAGCACTTTCACCTGTAATTTTCAAACAAGCGCTGTAATTGCGAAGTAAGCAGAAGCCAGCGTTGCTAAGCCTGGCTTTGTACTCATTACCAGTCACCATTATCCACTCATTAACGCTGGTCCTAGAGCTGGCAAAAGCCCACTCATCCTCATCCTAGTTATTGTGCTCAAACGCAATGGAGTAAAAGTCATTATGATTATCTACTGCACTAATTCAAAGCTCTGGGATACTGCGGTAGGTAAGACCACTGCCTCTAGAGTCTACCTGCATGGATTCAACTCCAATTTGAGTCCACTTTGTCCTGTACAATATTGGTCGCCTTATTTAACTTCTGTGAACCTAGATGGGATTCTTCCACCATACCATGTGGACAATGACAGTACCTATCTAGTAGAATTACTATCTGGTTTAAAGAGATCATCTATGCAAATAATTTAACACAGGGTTGGCCCATAGTAAGCACTTAACAAAACTTAGCTGCTACTATTTTATATAATGATCATCACTATTCTGACCATCAAATGAAATCAGCAAGACTACAGTGAGTAAGGAAAGAGCCTTATTTTGAGAAGAAGGAAAAGGTCTCCAAATTTTCAGAAGGAGAAAAATGGTGAAAGACAAAATATCCATGCTCCATCTCATTATTATATATTGCACTAACATCCTCAAAGGAAAGTCTCATACATTTCTTACAAATATGAAAAAAAAATCCTACAGGAGAATTATACTGTCATCTTATGTCAGCATCTTACCTTTTAAAATAAATTAATGAAACAACTTAAAGAACCGTTTACATCTAGGTTGCCAAAAGACCAATTTTTATTTTACTTATTTATTTAGCCAAGGGAGTCACAGGGTGGGAAAGAGTTGTATTTCTCAGTCAGGTTTATTGATCTAAGTGCATTATCAAGCTAAGATGTGTAGTCACCAACTGCTTTATACTAGCTGACTTGGCGAGCAAACCAAGCCCCAAGGGATTTCATTTTCACCTTAGAAAGCGGACTTTCAAAGTCAAGGTAATTCTGTTAGGCTTTCATACTGTATTCCTCCTTCAACTAAATCCAAGATATCACAGCATTAACTTACCAGTGGAAAAAAATGGGGGTAGAGTTTCTAAATTTTTAAATGTCATCTACTTACTAAGGCATGCTTCTTAGCCTCAACAATTTTTTAACCATTCCAGACAAAAAATACCTCCAAATCCACTTTGCAGTAATAAAACTCTACAATTAAATGTAGATTATTTCAACACAATCAAGTAAAAATAAATACATAAACATTTTAAAAAATGAAAATATTTGGACATTTCTGAACCAAATGTTGAAAGAGCCACAGTACAACTCTGTTTCGTTTCATCTTGCTTGAAGCTGTATCTTAATTTGGAGAGTTCCTCAGTTACAGAGTAGTTTTTTTTTTTTTTTCCTCCAAGTGAATATTCCATTTGCTCTTCTCCCACTCTCTTCTCTCAGGTAAAGTTGCCCTTTTCTGCACGTCCAGCACTTGAGAAATGTGATTTCCTGTTGTTCTTTCTAAAATGATTTGGGGACTGGGCAGCTTCACTCTTGTACTTGACAAATAATAACTTTTTTTTTTTTTTTTTTTTGAGACGGAGTCTTGCTCTGCCGCCCAGGCTGGAGTGCAGTGGCCGGCTCTCAGCTCACCGCAAGCTCCGTCTCCCGGGTTCACGCCATTCTCCTGCCTCAGCCTCCCGAGTAGCTGGGACTACAGGCGCCCGCCTCGTCGCCCGGCTAGTTTTTTGTATTTTTTAGTAGAGACGGGGTTTCACCATATTAGCCAGGATGGTCTCGATCTCCTGACCTCGTGATCCGCCCGTCTCGGCCTCCCAAAGTGCTGGGATTACAGGCTTGAGCCACCGCGCCCGGCCCAGAAATACTTGTATCACAGAAGAGCAATATTTCAATGTTTGTACTCACCACATCTGTCAACACATATAAGTGGTTTCCTAACATAATAAAATATGTACTTTAACGGAAGTTAAAGAAAAAAATTGTTCTATTAATATTTCCTAAATTAAATGCAAGTACAAATGTCAGTTGGAGAAGTAACACATGCATATCTCAGAAGCAGTAACAAAGATACACGGTAAAACCTCAGGTGTGGACAAATCATGTTGAATGGCTCTGTGAACATTATTTAACCTCTTTGGAGCTCAGTCATGACTGGATACTAAAGGACAAAGATGTAGTATCACACATGTCAACATACCTTAAGTAAGGACAAATATAAGCCCATATTTTCCAAAGTCTTATTATTTATTTTGAGATTCAAAAGTATTCTGGATTGTTCCACTGTTGGCATTAGGTTCTGAGGAATTTACAAGAGAAGGAAAAGTAAAAATACTTCACTCTGTTACAATCAATGGCAACACTGTCTCTAGCAGTGCTGTCCAAGAGAGATGTAACTCACATGAGCTATTTTAAGTTTCCTAGAGGCCACATCAGAAAAAGAAGAAATCTTAATATGCTATATATAATCCAACATGGCCAAAACATTATTTCAACATATAATCATACAAAAATAATTATTAATGAGATATTTTACATTTTTTATATTAAGTCCTCAAAATCCAGTGGACATCTCCATTTACACAAACCACATTTCCAATGCTCCATAGCTCTTGTGATTATTGGCTATCATAACGAACAACACATACATAGAACATTTTCACCATCTCAGAAAGCTCTATTGAACAGTGTAGCTCCTACGAATTAAGACCTTAAAAACAGGAAAATCATTGCACCTAGTTTGAAAAGCATGGCCTGAGGGCCAGAAGCCAGCTCTTAGGTATCCTCAGCTCTTCCTGCATGCCATCCTCTGTGCCTAATGATCTCATCAATTTAGTGAAGCTCAAACTTTCCCATCTACAACTTGCACATCAAAGAAATAAAATGAGGGGCTCAAAACTGCTGATCCCCAAGGTAGCTCCCTTTCAGCTCTCACAGCATCTTGCACAACTGCTATGGAAATCTGCATGAACAATATTAACTGACCTTAAAAGGAAGGCTGTTTTAAAAAGGAACACATAGACAGTATTTTGTATTTCAATGTTATCTCCATTGTATCGTAAGAGGAGCACAGAAACATGTGGCTTGAACTTGGCTTTACCTTTCCCTTTCTGTTTATCAGTGTTTTCCCTGGCAGATATCGGCACAGAGCCCAGGAGAACTTCTCCCTTGAAGTTTATCCAGGAGTTTCCTGGTAGCACATTGCTATCACTCAGGAGTTCAAGGTCAAACCCAGCAGCCTCTTTTCTCCTTAAGTGAAGTTGGCAAAAGAAATGACATCTTCCCGAAATGCTTATTATAAGAAGAAAATATATGGTTAAACCATTCGATTAACTCACAAATTTATGGAAGGCATGCCACTGTGTGTATCTAAATTTGGTGAATTCAAATGTATACGTTCAGCAAGGAAAAAAATTCCTTTACAAAGACTGCCAACTACCCTACCTGCCATTCCACTCAGTGAGCATATGTGCCACAGAGAGAGCAACTGGTCTCATTTTCCTCAATATTTTAATATCTCTTTGCCCTGAGTATTATCTGGTCTTTTAAATAAAATATTTTTCATGCCCATGGCCCCTATACTCAGCCATGTACTTTATTGCCTAATTAAGGGATTATTAAGAGTATTTAGACTGTACACAATTTTTGGCTTGAGACTGGATTAGGCATTCTATCTCCTATATGAGATGCATATGTAAGCACCAGATTTTATATGATGTGTTATCCAAGATGACCCCTTGAAGCTGACACTGTGGTTGGCAAGACAACGGCCTGTACACAAACAACTCTAAAATTTGGCAGAAAATCCTAATTTATGTTAGTTAAAAGGAAATATGAAACCCCAAAAAAGAAATAAATACTTCTGCCAGATCAAGGGGAAAATATCATAGAAGTCCTTTTAAGAAAGCAAAATTTGTTATAGGTCCTCAAAGAGAAGAATTTCAAAGAAGAGAAACAGGCTAAAGTAACTTTATGCCCAGAAGGAAATCACATAAATAAATTCATGAAAATGAGAAGTTAGGGTATTGCTGAAGAAATAGACACTATTCCATTTTGACCAATATATAGGAAGCATTAAAAGAAAAAGTGTAGAAATTAGTGTGGAAGTATAGCCTCAAACCTAATCCTAAAAAGCTTAGTCATGGTAGAATAAGGTGTGATTACAAATCCCAATGTGTATAATGGCTCAAACAAAATAAATATTTGTTTTTCATTTTTGTAACTGTCTCCAGCAAAATTTCCTAAATTTAGCGGGTGCCTCTCCTCCACATGGTGATTCAAGAACCTAGGCTCCTTCCTCTTGTGGTTTCACATCCTTACGGGCAGGGGTGAGCAAATAAGTATGGCCTGATTTTGTACTTCAGTGAGCTAAGAATGACCTTTATTCTTTTAAAGGTTGTAAGAAAATGAATAAAATTTAAAAAGATTTGTATCGACAGAGACAATTCTGCAATATTCACTGCAAATATTTACCATCTGGTTCTTTTCGGAAAAAGCTTGCTTGACAACTCCTGCCTTAAGGACTCATTGTCTTCCGTATCTGGCAGACAAAAGAAAATAGTGTGAAGGGGCCTTAGTCCCTTCTTAAAAGCCTCTCTCCAAAATGACACACATCACTTCTGCTTTTCTTCCATTGACTGGAACTAAGTCACGTGGTCACTGCAAATTTTAAAGAAGGCAGAGAAATGTATCCAGCTGTGTGTCTAGGAAGAAAAGGACCGGTTTTTGGTGAGATTATCAGTCTCTGAACACCCTATTAAGGGGTTTAGATTTTCTTCAAAAGACAATGAGGAACAAACCATGAGAGAATTCTGGAAACAGAATTGACAAGACAAAATTGTTTAAGAGCATCTCCTTACAAGAGTAAATAAAGAGCTACCTGCAGGAAGCATAACTCAGTATCAAGTCACTGAGTCTCTATCACAGACTTATGTGCACCTGACAAGTGGCCCAGAACAATTTTTAAAAGTCACCTATTTGTCAATTAAACTTCACCACAAGTCAATTAGCATGGTGATGTTTATGCTCCAGAGAGAACAGGCTGTAAGGAACCATCAGGAGTTGTGAGGAATCACAATAACAATAAGTCTTTATGGGATGGTATGTGAAAAATATCAACAGCACATTATAAATTTTAAAATAAATTTATTTCTGGCTGAGTGCAGTGGCTCACGCCTGTAATCCCAGCACTTTGGGAGGCTGAGGCAGGTAGATCACGAGGTCAGGAGATTGAGACCACCCTGGTCAACATGGTGAAACCCTGTCTCTACTAAAAATACAAAAAATTAGCTGGGCATGGTGGCGCATGCCTGTAGTCCCAGCTACTCAGGAAACTGGCAGGAGAATCACTTGAACCCCGGAGGCAGAAGTTGCAGTGAGCCAAGATTGTGCCACTGCACTCTAGCCTGGCAACAGAGTGAGACATCATCTCAATAAATAAATAAATAAATTTTTGTATGGAAGGATAGTGCTGATACTAGTGGAAACACAAGAACCTTATAGGGACCTGGAAGTTTAAAACCAAACTTTTTCTTCACTCTGTTATGAAATAAACAGGCTTTGAAATCAGAATGACCTCAGTTCTAATTCCTGTTCTGAAACTAGTTGTGTGAATAGGAAAATCATTGTGTCTCTGTTTTTTTTTCTTTTTCATTTCATCATCAGTAAAATAGAGATTTTGAAAAGAAAATTGTTCTTGCAAACCGTTATAAGGTTTAACAATAATATACATCAGACAGATGACCTAGTGCCTGGCACAGAATAAACCCTCAATAAATTTTAACTACTATCATTACTATTGTCATCATTACGCCTATTTAAAGCCTCTTTTGAACAAAAACAAAGTCATTTGTATCCAAAATGACTTGCAAATAACACATAATTAACAAACACACTAAAATATGTGGTTATAACTTCCTTTTTTGTTTCAAATTTATAAGAAGCAGAAGTTCAAAAAGCAATTTCCTTAATTAAAAGGAATCTGATGTTTAATTCACAAACAAGGTTTTCTAGCCATTAAACTGGAACCAGCCCATTACTTATACACCTTTGTGGTTTTTCAAAACACTTTACTTTTAAACACTTAGAACCTAATGGTTCCTGGATGAAGTTGCAGGTAGAGTCATTTTCCATGATGAGACACCTGCATTAGTCATGAGTCATTATTTAGTAAAGACATGAAATAAACAAAGATGCATGTGAAACAAAATTATTCTGTGACCTCCACCTGAAGCTTTTTGCTTTGTGACAAAATCAAATAATTGACATTTTAAAATTATGTATTAACTTTCTAATTGAGGTAACTGATAGACATTTTGTGAAGATTTGTTGCTATTTAATTAATTAAGGGTGGATGTGGTCCTGTGGTTTGTAACTATTCTTAAAGATCTCTGTCATCTGCTTTTAAAGTTGAGATGCCCACCTTAAGTTGGGTTCCCTCAGAAGCAGACAGGCCTGAGGCAAGAATTTGAATGCAAATAGTTTTTTCAATGGCTACCCCAAGAAGAACCAGAAGGAAAGCCAGGAAGCAAGGTGGGAAAAGGAAAAAAAAAAAAATTCACCAAATTTTGATGATCAAGTTGCAACTTTAGGAAAGTAGGGATCAATCACGCTGGGAATCTCTGAGAAACAGTAGAGAACATGCCTCGGGGTCGTTCCACCTGAGCGGAACCAGGGTATTTACCGATTGGCTCCTATTTGCTGCGGGTTGAAGGCTACAGCTGTGCATGTTAATACTCTGGCACTCTATCTAGCCCGCCTAGGTAGGCCAAGAACACTCCTCCTGCCAGAGAAAGCCTCCCGGTGGTACCAAGGAGGGATAAATGAGGCATAGACAATGTCTGCTGAAATATCCGAGGAGAAGGGTCTGTGGGCCAAGTGTTACCATCATCACTGATACTTTACCCAAGAGGAAATATTTTACTTCTACCCTAAAGCATACCAGAAATTCTAATTGATCTTTGTACCAGGGTTCTCCAAGGAAACAGAGCCAATAGGATGTATATATTAAAAACAGGTTTATTTTAAGAAATTGGCTCATGTGATTATGGAGTCTGACAAATCCCAAGATCCATGGGGTGAGCTGGCAAGCTACAGGCCCGGAAGAGCCAGTGGTGTAGTTCCAGTCAGAAGGTGGCAGGCTCAAGACCCAATAAGAACTTACATTTCTGTTGGAATCTGAGGTCAGCAGGAAAAAAAGCTGATGTTTCAGTTCAAAGGCCACCAGGCAGGAAGAATTCTTCCCTACTTGAGGGATGGTCAGCCTTTTTGTTCTATTTAGGCCTTCAACTGATTGGATGAGACCTACCCAAATATGGAAGGGCAATCCCCTTTATTCAGTCTACTGATTTAAATGGCAATCTCATCCCACAAAACCCTCACAGAAACACCCAGAATAATATTTGACCAAATATTAACAATATTAACAATTAACACTTAAAATTAACCATCACACTCATTTGGTGAATGGAGCAATCAGTATTTTTCAGATTGAGAACTCAAAATATTTACACTCCTTCACACTTTCACATGAGACAAAAACTAAACCAAGGGAAACAAATACAAAAGAGAATGTCCAAACCTGTCCCCACTGATGAAACACTGTATGACAATAGCTGTATTTTGTGCTCAAATCTGTCAGTCACATATTCAGCCCTGCTGGCCTTTGGGTCAGGTATCACAGATCCGCAGGCGCGGATGCTCCCTTCAAGGAGCCCTGAATGAACGACCGTGGGAAGGAAGATCAAAGTGCACACATCCTTTCCTTATGATATGAAAGAGAAGTTTCCATAATGAAGCAAGAAATGCAGAGGTCAGCCTGCTTTGCAGATAAACCATTTCAGAATCAGTGTCCTAAATAACCCTGAAATTTGAATTCCCAAAAACATATTAAGAGATACTTCCAAATCTAGTTAATAACTGATGCTTTTCCTATTTTGAATTAATAAGATTTTATTTTTCCGAACATTAACTTTTCCACCACAACAATACCTGATACCCCTTGTCAAAACCTGAAGGTCAAAGGAATCAAATCATGGCTCCTCACTTTTATGGAGGATACTCTTAGTGAAAAGCAAAATGAATGAGCAGTTGCTTCTCTGCTTTGGATAGATGCATATCAGCAATCACACCACCCCATGGAAAATTTCACAAGCTACATGTGATAAATATATAGTATGTCACTTGTGAGTATGGTGTGTTTTAATAATAAAAACTAATACATTTTGTAACACAAATAATATTATTGTCCAAAAAGGTGTGATTTTTTTTTTTCTGGGAGGGAGGAATTTGGAGTTTTTAGGGTTTTTTAAATTGTTATTATTAGTATTATTACCTGGCTGTCAGATAAGAAGAAGAAATTAGCCAGACACTCTTGCAGTCCCTGGGGATATAAGAGAAAATAAAACAGATAAAAAAATCCATGTTCTCATGGAATTTGCATCCAGGAGTAAGGGAAAGGAGATAGAAGAAAATCACTGAAATATAAATAAGTGCTTGAGAAAGGTAAAACATGTGAAGGAACAGCAGGAGAGGACTTAGCATTTTAAATATAGTAGCCAGGGGAGGCTGGCTGGCCAGGAACCTGGAGCAAACACTTCGAAGGCAGGGGGAATAGCGAGTGCAAAGGCCCTGAGGAGCAACGTGCCCAGCTGGTCAAGAACCAGGAAAGAGGCCAGTGTGACCTGGTCAGGGTGAACCAGGGAGAGAGCAATAGAGAGTGAGGTCAACTGGGGTGAGAGGCAGTGGCCATTTCATGTCAGGCCTTCCAAGCCATCATAAGGACCTTGGCTTTTACCACAGCTAAAATTAGGCACAGATTCCAGCAGAGGTATGTCTTACATCTGAACACAATCCCTTGGTGGCTGTGCTGAAAGCAGAGTCCTGAGGGGCAAAGGAAGCAGCAGGGAGACCAAGAAGGAGGCTAGGAAAGTGACCCAGCCAGGGGAAGACAGTGTTTGGCTCCAGGGTGATAACAGTGCAGTTGGTGATAACAGTGCAGTTGGTGAAAACAGTGAGATTCTAGATATATTTTAAAGTTAAAGGCAATATAACTTGCCGGCAGAACCAACGAGGTAAGGAAAATAAATAAAGGACTCATAGGTCCTCCAAAATTGTAGGCTGAGCACCTGGAAGAAGGCATATGCCATCTACTGGTATGAGGAGGTCTAGGGAAGGAGGAACTTCCAACTCAGGTAGGAACATATTAGTTGTGAGGCTTTTATTAATTGTTTGAGTAGAAAATCAAGCTGATTAGTCAGATGTATGGGTCTAGAGATCAGAGGAGGGGTCTGTATTGCAGACATGATCTGAGGAGTGACCTCTGTAGAGATGGTATCTAAAGATGAAACTGGTTGAGGTCACCAAAAAAGAACACTTACACAAGGGAAGAAAAACAAAAAAGCAATTTGGTTAGAAATAAGATACTGAAAACAGTGTGTGACTGAAAAAGCATCACTTTTCCACTTTACATTCACCTTTAGTTATTAGAAAGAGACTTTGGAAAAATAAAATAGACATAAAAGCTCAATGAAGGGCTGGGCGTGGTGGCTAATGCCTGTAATCCCAGCACTTTGGGAGGCCAGGATGTGCGGATCACAAGATCAGGAGATCGAGCCCATCCTGGCTAAATCGGTGAAACCCCGTCTCTACTAAAAACAAAAAAAAAATTAGCCGGGCATGGTGGTGGGCGCCTGTAGTCCCAGCTACTCGGGAGGCTGAGGCAGGAGAATGGCGTGAACCCGGGAGGTGGAGCTTGCAGTGAGCCGAGATCGCACCACTGCACTCCAGCCTGGGCGACAAAGTGAGACTCCATCTCAAAAAAAAAATCAATGAAGGAAATTTAAATCACCCATAATCCTCTCTACCCAGAGACACAGACTATCATAATTGGGGATATTTTCATAATTAAAAGAATACTTCAGCTGGGCACGGTGGCTCACGCCTGTAATCCCAGCACATTGGGAGGCTAAGGCGGGCAGATCACCTGAGATCGGCTGTTCAAGACCAGGCTGACCAACATGAGAAACCCTGTCTCTACTAAAAATACAAAATTAGCTGGACATGGTGGCTCATGCCTGTATTCCCAGCTACGAGGGAGGCTGAGGCAGGAGAATTGCTTGAACCTGGGAGGCGGAGGTTGTGGTGAGTTGAGATTGCGCCATTACACTCCAGCCTAGGCAACAAGAGCAAAACTCCATCTCAAAAAAAAAAAAAAAAAAAAAAAAGGTAATACTTCACAAGTATATTGTAACCTGCTTTTTTTAAATAATAGATCATAAACATTCTCTAAAGTAAATTGTATATGGATATCCCATTATTCAATTAACCAGCTCCTCTTGATGTTGGACCTTTAGTATATTTTCAGTTTTTCACTATTATGCATAACACTGCAATCTTGTTTATGCAAATAAATCTGTTAATGAATTTCTGATGTTTTCCTTGTAACACACTCCTATAAGCAGAATATCTTAGTTGAATGGGGTGTACATTTTAATGGTTTCTGATATACAGTGCTGAATTGCTCTCAAGAAAGGTTACACTAATTCACATTCATAGAATTCCTTTTTTCTACCCCCCTGTGCTAAGAAGGTAGTCAGATATTTACCTTTGTAAACTTGAAAGATTAAAAATGGCATTTCACGGCCAAGCGCAGTGGCTCATGCACTTTGGGAGGCCGAGGCAGGTGGATCACTCGAGGTCAGGAGTTCAAGGCCAGCCTGGCCAACATGGTGAAACCCCATCTCTACTAAAAATACAAAAATTAGCCGTAAATCGCTTGTATCCAGGAGGCAGAGGTTGCAGTGAGCCAACATTGTGCCACTGCACTCCAGCCTGGGCAACAGAGTAAGACTTTGTCTCAAAAAAAAAAAAAAAAATGGCATTTCAATATTTCAATGCTATTTCATTCTTTATTTCTAGAGAAGTTAAACAAATTTCATATTTTATTGGCTCTAAATTTACCTTTCGATGAATTACTTTGCTTATATAAATTACTAACTCATATCCTTTGTCCATTTTTCTAAGGAGGTGCTAATCTTTTTCTTATTGGCTTATAAATATATTAATGATAAAAAGTTCATTTTTGTTTTGGTCTCCTGAATTCTTTTTATTG
>NW_016804154.1:432149-446267 GCF_001698545.2 Rhinopithecus bieti
AAAAAGTTCATTTTGTTTTGGTCTCCTGAATTCTTTTATTGAAAACAAAAAAAAAGGAAAGAAAAAAAAATCAAGGTTTCTTCCAGATTCTGATATAAACACCAGAAAGTATAATGTTATACCACAAACTCAGTCTAAATTCAAGGGCCAGGAGCTCTAAGATAGTATTTCTCAAAAAGTGATTCTTAGAGTACCTGAACCAACATTTCCTAGGAACCTTGTTAGAAAATGTAGATTTCTGGATACCAACACAAACCTGCTAAATGAAAATTGCAGGGAATGGGGGCAGGTTGAAAATTTGCTTTGATAAGTATTTCAGATGAAGTTTTTCTGCACAATAAAGTTGGGAAGCCAGTTGCAGGAGGTGGAAGGGGTACTAGAACTAGCTCTCAGAACTTTAAGACCATTAATTTAAGTTAGATGTCAACTGCACCAGGGCCTGTAATATTGCTCTGGACTAATATACCTTAGGGATCTTCTCAGAATCCATAGCATTAGTCAGGAATGGGGAGTGATCTAATGAATATTATGGGAGCCATTATGTAACAAGTTATACAAGCACTTACTCTAGCTGTAGATGTAGATACACATATCTTCACACAGCACCAGAAAGACCATTTGAAACACAATAAAACATGCCAAGAAGCAAGCAATATCTTGTTTAAAATACAAGTTACTCCTGTAAATTTGCCCAGGATCTATGGATAACTAGGACAAATGCCATTTTCCTTCCTAATACAACGTACCACAAATTATTTTATTAAAAAAAAAAAAAAAAAAAAAAGCCAGACACCTTTTTGCCCTGACTCATATTTTCATATCTCACCTTTTATTCTGAGGTCATTTCTGCAGCAACCAACTGTGGGCAACGAAATCTTTGACAACACTCCTTCTGGCAGGGCTTTGCTATGTGAGATGCTTGCCAGCGGCTGCCAAAAGAAACGAAAACACAGGAGTTAACTTTCATAAGGAAGTGGTTCTTAAAGTGTGACCCCTGAACTAACAGCCTCAGCATCACTTTAGAACTTGCCAGAAATGCGTATCTCCAGCCCTAGGTCAGCCCTACTGAATCAGAAACTCCAAGGCAGGATCAGCGATCTGTGGCTTCACAAGCTCTGCAGATGATTGGATGGACGTTAAAGGTGGAGACCCAAGAGGTGCAGCAGAGTCACCTGGAGGTGAAAGCAGAGTGCTGCCCCCACCCCCGCCTTAGGGCTTTGATTTGCAGGCCTGGGGTGACACCCAAGAATCTGCATTTTGAAAAGGTTCCCAGGTGATTCCCATACTGCTGGTCTAAGACCACATTTTGACAAAACCTGGACTGGGAAAACCATTAGCCAGTGCAGACCAGGCATTGGATAGGCAGGTGGGCAAATGAGTCTGTCTTCCACCTCTCAGTGAACAATCAGACACTTCTATCAGATTCCTACAAGGTCCTAATACAGTTGAGTTCAGGTTGCCCCCAGCAATAACCAGTTCAATCACACACCCTTAGCATGGCTCTACTTCCTTCTGTTCCACTTTTCCAAGCCCCATGCTCCAATTCCCTAGGGTCAATTCCCAAAATTAACAACCTCCACTAGTTCTTGTCTCATGCTCTGCTTTTTGGAGGATGTGATGCTGAACAGAACCTATTTCATAAACCTCAGCCCACAAGCTTACTATCCCACAGATTTCAATCCATCTTGTGAGGCCCACTTGCTCAGTGTGCAGCTCGCTCCCCTTTTAGTTCAACAAGTCTTCATATTCATTTTCTTTGGTTTTTCTGATACTCAGTAAGAATATTCCATCTTCTGCCAGAACCACCCTTCATTGTGCCTCAAGAGTATTTTTTTTCTGTTTTTATTCCAAAATGAATACCTACTATCCTACATATTCCTCAAAACCAATACCCATGACAGGATCATGTGTACATGCCACCAAAATATAGTGTCCTATGACATGTGATGGCCATGAGGCTGCTGATTAAGAAGACAGCAAAACCCTCACCAAGTTTCATTGGAAAACTGCTTTTCCCCAGATACCCTCATCTCCTAGGATTCAAAGAAGAGCCCTTTGAAAGGATTTGGAAACAAAACAAATTTTAATTAAACCAAGGTCTTCTATGGCCAAGAATAAAATGCACGAGTATTGTTAAGAAGAAAAACAACAGAAAGGTTGCCACAGCTGAGAAGGGAAAACCAAGCAGAAGTGTTTCCCCTGTCAAGCCTGCTGAGAACTTTTACAGCCTACTTTAAAACTGTCCAGATGAAAGACACAGATCAGAGAGAAGTCTTCAATTATATTTCTCTTTTCTTCCTCTAGCCAGATTGTTTTTTTAAAACATCGTGTAGTGAAAGAAATAAGATTAATCAAAAAGAGTCGGTGGGAAGAAAAATAATAAAGCTTGTAGGTGGTGGTTGTTGTTTAGTACAAAACAAAAAAGAGATTGTGCTATAAAACAGAGGCGTGGTTGCTGCGGGGTGGAGGTTTGGGTGCAGGGGAAGATGTTCCAGAAGGCTAAAGAAGAACAGGAGATGGAGACTGTGCCTGTTGAGTGGAGAATATACTTAGTAATTTATAGCATCCCGATGTGAGATAAGTCATCTTACCTTTGATGTGGTTTGTGCCTAACTCATTTATTACAACAAATGATTGGAAACCCAGAGCATTTGATTTATTTATCTAGCAACTTGCTAAAAGCCCAGAACTAACCCAGAGAGCAAACAGCAATAAGAAAGCATTCTATCATTTTGAATTAAACACTTGTTACCAAATCATAAAACTTTGTCCTTTATCCAATCTATGTCCAAGATCAAGAATAAAAGGTCACGCCTTGGGAATAAGGTGACTTGAAGCTTTCAACTAAATTTCCAGGCTACCTTCAAAGGCAGCGTCAACCTTCAAAGGCAGCAGGGCTCAGAGTTTGGCAGCAGATGATCCAATAATCTTAAATGCTGATGTAAAAATTGTGATTCGCTTGATTTTAAAACACAGTTTTACTGTGAATGTTTCAAGTTTTGTTTGGATTCTGGTTTTTAATACTTACTGATAAGAATGCAGAAAGAGATACTTTGGGATTTTATTGCCATATTGCCTATTACTGCTTTTGTGTTTAAAAAATCTGCTTATTGCAAGCAGGGTACAGTCATTTTGTACATATTGGGTTTAATTTTCTACTAAGCAAATAAAAATGCCTTCATGTAATTTACAGATCTTCTTTTTTTCAAATATTGTATATGTTCTTTGATATCTAGTGCTGTCTCAATGACCCCATGCTAAAAGGATTTCATTTTGCATTTCCAAAATATATACAAAACCCATTAAATGAAAGAAATGTAAGTCATAATTTATATAGGAAAGAAAGTGCTCCAATCATAACCCAATGATTTTATATAACCAATATGTCCCTCTATGACTAAAAATGAGGTCACATTCTCTTTTGTGTACTCAAACTATTATACCAAAGTTCTTTCTTGATTGCCAGAAATTGGCTACCACTCACACCATCTCCCCCAAATGATCTTCAGCTGTTTCTAAGACTGTTCCAGGACACAATCAGCCACCTGTGCATTCAGAAACAAACCCTCCATCCTAATTCTCCCCTCTTCTACTGTCTTTGTCATTCAGCCTCTACTGCCAATGACCTGCTATATATCAGTAATCCATACGACATGGCTGTCCTCTGCCACCTACTGCTGCTAAGACCAGCCCTCCGGCCCTATCTCAGGGGACCCTGATTTTCCTCCACAGGAAGGATAGGCAAAGGCCTCTGTTGAACTCCCCAAAATGTCAAGAGACAGTTCATTAATAAAGCTAAGTTTATTCTATCTCACTACAGTAAGGGAGAACATCATCTTAACAGAAGTAGAGTATTTACTTCTACTTGTGGGTCTGGTCTAAAGTGGTTTAAGGCCTGTGCCTCAAGGTGTGAAACTGGGATTGGGCAAAGTCTGTGACCTAATAGTTTAGGACTGGTGGATACAGAGGTGAGAGTCTGGAAGCAAATCTTGATAACTAAATTGTTGTTTGATAAGTGAGCTCTTTGCCCATATAACCACACAGCTGGTTCTGATAAATTGATCAGCAGGAATTTTCTGAAGCAAACAGATTCTTTATTGGTGCAAAATCTTATCTTTCCTAGACAAAGGTCTCCTGCAACAAATAACTAAGACATATTAACATAGATGGACTAGCACCATATCCATGTCTTGCTGACACCTCAGTGTTGGCTCTCAGTGTTGCCTCTCAGTGTTGCCTCTTCTGTTTGACAGGCCTAGATCCCACCTAAGTTCTCAAAACTAGCTTCCTGCCCTACTCCACATCTGTCTTACCAGACCAGAGGCAGACCATTCCCTTCCATCAAAGTCTTTCAGAACCTCAGAATTAGCCAATTGATTCTCATCCTTGTTCAAAAAAGAGAAAAAGACATTTCCCCTTCCTCCTCTTCCAGACCATGGCCAGCCTCCCTTACATCCTTGTTTCTTGCTGAAACTTAACCCAGACTTGCAATGGGGCCCTCTGACTCCCAATAAGGATATGCTCCAGCTCTAGCCCTAGAGCCCAATAAAAGGGACATGTTGGTACACTTCTCAAGTTCTGGGTCACTTGATCTTGCTCATGGTCCCTTTGTAACCTACAAAGTTTTCTATTTTCCAGAAAGTACATCTAACACACATACCTTATGCATCTATGGTTATATTTTTACCCAGCAATGATTTTCCTTTAAACCATCAAAGAAGAGATTTATTCTAACTGTGGAGACAATAAGAAAATGGTCCCTTCTACTCTGCAATTTAAATTTTTATTCTAGATAAACTATTAATTTTTTTAAGTTCTCATCTTAATAAATTCCTTAAAACAAAAGAAGATTAGCACAAATAAATATATAGAAACCTAAACTGAGGAAATGAATGCTAGGCAATACATGCTTTCATTCGCCTGCTGGAGTACAGTAGTATAAGAAAATCTCAGCTAACTGCAACCTTCGTCTCCCGAGTTCAAGAGATTCTCCTGCCTCAGCCTCCTGAGTAGCTGAGATTACAGGCATCTGCCATCATGTTTGGCTAATTTTTGTATTTTTGTAGAGACAGGGTTTCACCATGTTGGCCAGGCTAGTCTTGAACTCCTGACCTCAGGTGATCCGCCCACCTTGGCCTCCCAAAGTGCTGGGATTACAGGCATGAGCCACTGCGCCCGACCTACTGCTTTTTTTAAAATCCATTTAAGGAAATTGTCTATCCCTAAGCTAGAGCATTGACATGCAATATAAATAAATATGAGATGCTCTCAGTTGATGCCTTCAGTCAGTACCTTAAACCTAAATACAATGACAAAGCCATGCATCTCTGGGTTATAAAGTCTGGAACCACAAAAGCACTAAGGTCCACCAAACATTCTATATCATTAGGCAAATGCTTAAAATTCCAACATCAAGAGAAAATTGGGGTATCTTACAATTAATTCCACAATAAGCACTCTCCTGGGGAAAAAATCAAAACAATATTAGGAAAATTGAAAATATACATGGTCTGGAATAAGTTTATTACCTTATTTGAGTCTTTGAGTTCATTGAGGGTAGAGCCTGTCCCCAGTACCAAACACAATATAATTGTTAAACAAGCATTTGACAATTGACTAGCTGTTTGAATGAATTAATGAATTAATGAGTAAATGAATAACTTGCAAGTAACTCTCTTGGGGCTCAGCACTTTGAATCTGACCTAAAGATCCTGGACTGTAATCAAATAGAATTACATCAAGAAAAATAATCCTTTATTTTGAAAACTTTGCTGATACACCAAATCAACATGAATTTCTAAGTTCCACAGGACAGTTATAGGCCAAAAAATGAATCTAGAAATACTAGGGGGTACCAAGATATCAACAGATCCTAAAGCAAGTCACTGGCAGGCGTCAGGATAGAGGGAAGGGCTAAAAGATGGAGAAGAGTTGGAGTCATCCCACTGGGCTGAAACAGTGCCTCCCATGGGAAGGACAGTTAATCCAGACTGAGTTAGGCCTGCAGACACTGGTAATACCTTGGTGGATGATGCACACTACAGGGTGCTACAGAACTCTGTGCTCTTGCTTTTCAGCATCTATTTTTTGGCTGTTGTGGGAGGTGCAGAGAGAATACTGAAATGTCAAAGCTTGCAAGTGTCCGACAAGTACCCAGCTACCGAAGGGAGAAATTCTTCAAGCTTTTGCATGGAGGTTCTAGCCAATAAGTATGAAGATCAAGATCCCTGGAAAATAATCAGACCCTTATGTCCCAAGTATCTGTAATACAAGAGTCACATCTGCAAATGTTGCATGCTCATTAATTCTGACTTTAATGGAATTAATATCTTAGAATTGTCCCTAATCAAAACCTAAGCTTTTAGGTGAAGACATTTCAGATTCTGTTTAAAATCTGATCCTAAGAATCCTCATAGTAGCAACTCTTGTTTGGACCTTGTATATTTCTCACAAAGCCAGTAATAGGATAATTTCTATTCACAATTATAATTTCTAATAACAAGGTCAGGTCTCTGAGTATTGTTCTCGATGTTCCTTCTCTTCCTCCCCCCACCCCTCTCTCTAGGGCAATGATTTCCAACCTTGGCAGCACAGCAGTAATGTTGGGAAAGTTACTGCTAAAAAGTACTGATTTCTGGGTCCCACACACCGATCTTCTGGTTTAATTGGCCTACTGATGGAGTACAGGTGTCAAAAAATGCTAAGGTGATTCTAATGTGATTCTAACCAGAATTGAAAGGAAGTGCCCTAGGCCTGTGTTCTCTCCCTGAGCACACAAGGAGCCTGAAACAAAAATTCAAAAGAAATGACCCATCTAAGAGCAAAACAAAGGCTTGGCTTTAGGGCCAGCTTTTCCCTCCAGTGAGATGAAAGGCTAGACTGGAGAAAAGGAGCAAAATGAGGATAAGAGTATGAACAGTACAGGTGTATAAGTTCGTTTTCACACTGCTATAAGGAATTATCTGAGACTGGGTAATTTATAAAGAAAGGAGGTTTAATTGACTCACAGCTCCACATGGCTGGGGAGGCTTTGGGAAACTTACAATCACGGCAGAAGGTGAAGGAGAAGCAAGAACCTTCTTCACAAGCCAGCAGGAGGGAGAGAGAACAAGCGGGGATGTACCACACTTTAAAACCACCAGATCTCATGAGAACTCACTCACTATCATGAGAACAGCAAAGGGGAAGTCCATCCCCATGATCCAATCACCTCCCACCAAGTCCGTTCCTCAATACATGAGGATCACAATTCGAGATGAGATTTGAGTGGGGACACAGAACCAAACCATATCAACAGGACATCCTTGAAGTGGGAAGATAAAAGGGAGCTTCTGTTGCAGAGGACCTAAAAGAGGTATGGAGGGTCTTCCAAGGCCAGCCTGGCCTTCAGCATGGACACTTCTCTCCTATTATCCCCCATGTACCACCGGGGATCAACTTGTCCCAAGGGCACCAGATGCTCATAAGCTCTCCAGGCAGCAAATGCTCTGTGTTAAGATGTGGGCATGAGGGGATACCCCAGTTCTGACTAAAGTGGAACTTGAGAGGACTGGTGAGAAATTTCCCTGTGGGATCACTCTGGCTTGTTTATATTTCTTTGTTTGTATCAATTACCCTCACTTCCCTAACCTTGAAGGGAGCTTCACAGGGAGGATAAACCATTTTCAATATCCATAACCTCCATATTATTTCAAGTATTTACATCCCATATTCTTCCCCCCACCAAATATGTTGTTTAGTGATTGAGTCTGTTTCAAAAAAAGAAAACTAGACATGCTTAATTATATGGTTTTTTTTTTTTTAGTATATTTTATGGTTGTATATGGTAGCTACTAATGTCAGAACACAATTTTAGATTACCATGGATTAATTAGTTCAGGCCCATTGCAACCCAGGGATATTTTTGCAATATCTAATCCATTTCTAAAACTGTGTTGGACTCTGAATCAAGTTTCAAATAGTGAAAGACTCTATTTCATTATTTTAAATAGGAAAAGTAAGAATGTATTCCCAACCTATCCAAAATTCCTGACATATTGCCCCAAATGTCACTAAAACCCTTGAACACCTATAAACAGTCCACCAAAGATTTCTACAGAATGCAAACATTTAAAACACCAAATACTGAATTATTGAACACTTAATGAACTCATTAGTGAGTATGTTTGTGTATAGTACTCAATGGTTCTAAACAATATTAGATGTAAAATATGAATTTTTTCTAGTCTGCCACAAACATGTATTTATTATATGTAAATAAGCAATATAATAAAGATACTAAAAAATACCAGAGCTACTATCTAAATTGGATGAAGTTGGAGTAGTTTGGGGAAGGGCATGGGAGGTGTCAGGGGAAAGGGAAGGTGGTAAAGGGCACAATATCAAGCAAAGCTCCACAGAGGGTAACTTGGAGACAACCCCACAGGGACATTGAGAGATCATGTTGGTCATACTTCAGAGGTGCTCCAACAGAGATTAAGGAAACTGAAGTATTTTCACACCCCACTTATCCATTCTTGGTTAAATGCTGCCTTTGAAGTAAGGGATGACTAAGTTCCCAGGTACTTCTGACTCTCCATGCATTCAGGTAAAGCAGATTCTGGAAGCCTGAGGGAAGCCCTTCAATAGAGGTGCTGGCTGTTGGTCATGCAAACACCAAAGCTGAACACTTCCACAGATGGTTCCTACTCTGATCCCTTCTTGGTACAGATGCAGAACTAAGAACTTGTCACATGGTGACTGAGAGGTTCATCCAAAACCCACAGGACTTCTGACTTCCTCCTTTTTTATTAATTTTAATCACATATGTCGTCTCAGCTTTCATTTTACCTAACTGGAAATCCTAATTGCTTTAGTCTTCCCTCATACAAAAGTGATCCATTAATGCACCAATTTGAGTGTCTCGGGTGCCACCCCTCTTCAAAACTGGGCCAGTTGTATCTTGTCTTTCTATTCTTTTACTTTAAATTGACCAGAGTTGATCATAACATTCCAGGGAAGGAAATCATGCAGTTTTATACATATGAAAGAAGATTTTACCATTGTGTTTCAGTGCTTTTGCCATGGTCCCAGCTTAGAGAAACCTACTCAGCTGATGTGTCCAGTACCAACTGGCCATGACTCTTGCACCTCATGCTATCACCCCAAGGCCATTTGTAGGTCTTTCTGCCCAAAAGTTCTCCCTAGATAAGAATACCTCCTCCACCAGATATAACTCCTGCTCATTCATCTGCAGAAACTGCTTTCTTTGGGAAGCTTTCCCTGCCTACCTTGAAGGCCAGCTTATATAGTGGATAGTGAAGACCCTTATCATACAACTTACCATATGGTCCTCTAATAGTCTTTTAGCTTGAATCTCCATTTAGACCATCAGATACTGAATCAGAACTGTGTCCTGTGATTGCATCCCCTTTGTTTGGCACAAAAAATTTGGTCTGTAGGTAATTACTGAAAACATAATCTATGAGAAAATCTCTTCCTGAATCATAATGGATGGTTCAAAGCTCTGAAAAAACATTACTGATCAGGATCCACTTTTTACCACTATAGAAGTGGGCAAAGGCATTTACATATCAAAAGTACTTTCAGCTCACCTTTAAGCCTGGAAGGACACTGGACACATGTCCTCTTGGATACAGAGCCTATATCCTTTCCTATAAATACAAATAACCTGTACAGTTACTAGGAAAGAACTAAGCCATTGTCTTCTCACGTGTCCACATACAATCCTAATAAAGATGAATTTAACCAGCAAAGCAAAAGACAAAGTCAGTACTACTATTCTGTTCCTACTCTGTCTGTGCCTACACAGATTATCCCCAACTATGACTTTCTAATTTCATTTTCGTGTGAGAATAAATATTTTCCACAATTCAGAACTTCCCCTGGTCCACCACTCATGAGATGTTTTTCTAACACTTGTACTCTACTGTGAAACATTCAGAACCATGTGCAATGCATGAAATCTATCAAGTTGCAAGATTAAGGGACAATGTTACATGCTTTGACAATTATCTCCTTTCCTTTTTAAAATAAAAGGTCCAAGGTGACACTCCGAATGCCAGTTTTGGTCATAAAACTGCCCAGGGAGTACAACAAATTCCATTCATAAAATGTATGACAGCTAACTCTTCCCGTGGTGATGAATTTTATTCTTATAATCCACAGAGACTTTGAAAAGGATGTTTTAATTACATATGCCCTCAAAGCCTTCTTCTCACATAACTGGGAAACACTCTGCTGATCTCAACTGGACTTTCCTGGGCTTGGGAAGCCTCCAGGGTGCAGGCTCCATTCAGGTCTGATCTATGTCGCTCTCAATCTTCTGAGACTAGTGGGCTCTTCAGGACTTGTTCTCATTTGTGATGGCAGAAGCTCAAGGGTTTAACCCTCGATGCATAACCCAGCTGCATCAGCCTCTGCTTACATCACATTTGCTAATATATCATTAACCCAAGCAAATCCCATGTCCATGTACAAAGTCAAGGGGCAAGGAAATACATCCATCTCTCATGCAGTTGGAAAGAAGACAGTGAATATTTGCTGAACAATGATCTAACTCACCACAAATTATCTGAGTAAAATCTTTAATGTATTGTTGTTTTATTACATGATGAGCTTGACACCTTGGTAGTTCAGAGGAAGATGGAGATATAGAGAGGACATGGTAGCTAATGTTAATGACAATTGCTTTAGTAATAATGATAGTTAACACTCATCACAGTGGAATCCTGTAAGTCAAAATAATAATTGTTTTGTTTCTACTCATGCAAAAGCCTCTCCAACGTCTTCAGTGTCTTAGTGATGTATCTTGGAACCTGATCCTGTTTCCTCCTGTCTTGCTCATTTTACCTTATCATATTTGTCCATTCTTACATGGGTTTAAAAAAAAAAATATGGATCCCATTCAATATTTCTATTGAACACTGAAACACAAATGGATTTTGGAACTTAGCCACTAGGAAAGAGATATAAACAGCAGGAAAATAGAGTGATGGAGTAATAGAATTACAATCACACCAGAGGTCAGAAAGTCCACCATTCAGAGAGTGAAGGCCTAAAAAGGCAAGTGTTCAATGTTACATAATGACTTCTCCAACCAAAACTAGAGCTTGGGTCACTAAAATTTAACATGACACATAAAAGGAGGTATCTAAATCTGTGGAAGTACCTTCCTTCAACACTGCTCCTACAAAACATATAAATTAAGTGCTTTGTTAACCTGGATAAACATTTCAGACACAAAAAGCTATAGAATGGGATAGTAGAACAAGAACTAGATAAGGAGCCACAAGATCTGTGTCCTTCTCATAGTTCTTCCACCTGCAGGCCATAAGACCTACAGCAAGCCAATTTGCTCTGTTCTACCTCAGTTTACTCACATTAGAAACATCACCACTCTCTCTGCCTTTGTCAAGAGTGGTTGCAAGGATCGGAAGTTAGCATGTATGAGAATTTTGTCATAATACAAAAAATGCAATTTGTTGCCATTCACCATCAATAAGACATGCCTTTGATATGTTTTCCCATTCTGGTATACTTTGGGCCAAGCACTGTGGTGAGTTATTAAATATTAAAAGACTTAGCATTTACCCTCAGGGGATTTCAAGGAGACAGACATTATAAATTCATCTGTACAATGTATAAATAAATTATTACAGGCAAAACAAACTAGAAACATCTAACAATATAGAACCAATTTCTTTGTAAAGCTATAGAACTTTTATTCACATACAGCCAATATTTACTGAGCCTCTCCTATAGCAGCTACTGTTCCAAGCATTGGAACACAGCAGTAAATAAAACAAACCAAAAAGTACATTACAACTAGAAGTTGCCCATTTGCCGGAAGGCTTGCCAGTTCAGAGAACAGCTGATTAATAAACCACTTTTGCATGACCACTTAACACCACAGGCCACATGGGTTGATTTTTGTAAGTGTAAAATTTTGCATGGTTGTGACTTTCCCAATAGCTTGTTTATGTTTGTTTTTCTGTTTCCCTCAAACCAAAGCCGTCTTGGTATCTTGTGTTAAGGTATGCCTGCTTCTGAAGGCTTTAATTGGGCCTGAATAAATGGTGATCTCAACTGGGACTATTCACATAAACAAGAATACATCAGTGCATTTTAGCAGATCTGAACACAGAAGCTTTACACATTTATGAGTATCCACAAGGAGGTTTATAGGATGTATCATGGACAAGTAGACTAAAAGAACTGTCAAGCAGACATCCTATGGAGATTTTATGGAAATATTTTATGAAAATCTGGTCTAAGATTTCAGTAAGGAGAGAAGTGGAAACAAAAAGTAATATTTGGGTGTTTTCTGTAATGTCAGATATTTTTATCACTCTCATACTCAATAAGGAAGAATGGCCTATAATCTATTTGGTGAAGATAAAACTACATCATTAAATGAGCTGATTTGTGGGGGCCGGAGAAAGAAAGAGAGTGCATGGGAGCATAGTTCTTTTTCTTGCATCAGTACAAGCTGCTTACCCAGAATAACTTCCAGGCTCTCATGTACACAATTAGGGACTAAAATAGAAGTGAAGGGGCAATATAAAATGTCGCCCTCAGACTTAATATAAGGGGTAGTTTTATCTAAGGCAAGAGGTAATGATCAATCATTTATCTTGCATCTATATATAAAAGCACAATCCTCCATTTTCAGCTTAGAAGTAATCTGCTGTCAGAGAAATAGCCTGACTCCTGCTCCCATCCAAGTCCAAGAGGGGCATTTCCTATATACTCACACCCCGGGACTCTGAGTTTCCTCTCATGGCACTTATATCGCAGGATCATAATTGCTTGATATAGACCTATATCTCCCTATAGACCCCACAGACCCTTCTCTCTATAGACCCTTCTAGGCTAGCAGCTCCTCGAAAAAAGTTGTAATTTCTATCTTATAACTACGGCATACAAACATATGGCCTGCATTTGATATATATTTGTAGAATTGATGGATGGAAAAATAAATTTTGAAAGCAAACACTGCATAACATATATACAAATACCTTCTGAGAGCAACTGAAGGTAGCAAAATCAAATAACTAAAGTTCTTCAAACTGAATTCTTCATAAATAAGGAAAGGAATTGTCTAGTGGGTCTAGTGGGTAACTAGACTGTCTAACTTATCATTATCTCCCTAGTTCATAGAAGATGCTTTAAAAGAATTGAATAATTACTGTAGCCTTGTAGTGTAGTTTGAAGTCAGGTAGCGTGATGCCTCCAGCTTTGTTCTTTTGGCTTAGGATTGTCTTGGCAATGCAGGCCCTTTTTTGGTTCCATATGAACTTTACAGTAGTTTTTTGCAATTCTGTGAAGAAAGTCATTGATAGCTTGATGGGGATGGCACTGAATCTATAAATTACCTTGGGCGGTATGGCCATTTTCATGATATTGATTCTTCCTATCCATGAGCATGGAAGGTTCTTCCATTTGTTTGTGTCCTCTTTTATTTCATTGAGCAGTGGTTTGTAGTTCTCCTTGAAGAGTTTTTTCACATCCCTTGTAAGTTGGATTCCTAGGTATTTTATTCTCTTTGAAGCTATTGTGAATGGGACTTCACTCATGGTTTGGCTCTCTGTTTGTCTGTTGTTGTGTGTAAGAATGCTTGTGATTTTTGCACATTGATTTTGTATCCTGAGACTTTGCTGAAGTTGCTTATCAGCTTAAGGAGATTTTGGGCTGAGACAACGGGGTTTTCTAAATATACAATCATGTCATCTGCAAACAGGGACAATTTGACTTCCTCTTTTCTTAACTGAATACTCTTTATTTCTTTCTCCTGCCTGATTGCCCTGGCCAGAACTTCCAACATTATGTTGAATAGGAGTGGTGAGATAGGGCATCCCTGTCTTGTGCCGGTTTTCAAAGGGAATGCTTCCAGTTTTTGCCCATTGAGTAAACAGCATGGTACTGGTACCAAAATAGAGATATAGACCAATGGAACAGAACAGAGACCTCAGAAATAATACCACACATCTATAACCATCTGATCTTTGACAAACCTGACAAAAACAAGAAATGGGGAAAGGATTCCCTATTTAATAAATGGTGCTGGGAAAACTGGCTAGACATAAGTAGAAAGCTGAAACTGGATCCCTTCCTTAT
>NW_016804154.1:446422-458721 GCF_001698545.2 Rhinopithecus bieti
AGACACATGAAAAAATGCTCATCATCACTGGCCATCAGAGAAATGCAAATCAAAACCAAAATGAGATGCCATCTCACACCAGTTAGAATGGCAATCATCAAAAAGTCAGGAAACAACAGGTGCTGGAGAGGATGTGGAGAAATAGGAACACTTTGACACTGTTGGTGGGACTGTAAACTAGTTCAATCATTGTGGAAGACAGTGTGGTGATTCCTCAAGGATCTAGAACTAGAAATACCATTTGACCCAGCCATCCCATTACTGGGTATATACCCAAAGGATTATAAATCATGCTATTATAAAGACACATGCACACATATGTTTATTGCAGCACTGTTCACAATAGCACAGACCTGGAACCAACCCAAATGTCCATCAGTGACAGACCAGATTAAGAAAATGTGGCACATATACACCATGGAATACTATGCAGCCATAAAAAAGGATGAGTTCATGTCCTTTGTGGGGACACGGATGCAGCTCAAAACCATCATTCTCAGCAAACGATCGCAAGGACAAAAAACAAACACCGCATATTCTCACTCATAGGTGGGAATTGAACAAAGAGAACACTTGGACACAGGAAGGGGAACGTCGCACACCGGGGCCTGTCGTGGGGTGGGGGGAGGGAGGAGGGATAGCTTTAGGAGATATACCTAATGTAAATGACGAGTTAATGGGTGCAGCACACCAACATGGCACATGTATACATACGTAATAAACCTGCATGTTGTGCCCTAGAACTTAAAGTACGGTAAAAAAATATTTTTCTTAAAGAATGAATAAACAGTTCACTAATTAGAGGAGACAGAATAGAACTCTCAGAGTTTATCTTGTAATGTATATATAATACTGGTTGCTTAACTAATTCTGATGCCTGTCATAGGTCTTCATTCCCTCCCAATTAGCTCTCTATTCAGACTCAGAAAAAGGCCATCAATCTTCCATAATCATTCCCTTCCTAAGCAAACCTAAGATGGAGATTTCTTGGCTCTTCCTGAAGTCAATCAAAGCAACAATATAATCTCTCCTCTGAGTATGTCAGATGAAGCCATTTCCATGCTCTCCTTAATCTTAATAAGATTTTACTCAATATTTCATTAAATGAATTCCTTAAGGAAAACAAGCATAAGCACGATTTCCAGTATACAGTTGTATCTACTTTGGCTCAAATACATCATTAAGGTATTAAAGAATCTTCTGGTTATAAACCTTCTCTGTCTGAGTTTTTATGTATTCTCTTTCTAATTCAGTCAATTTTTGATAATGCAGCTGATGGTACTGTAGAATGGAAAACAGTCTTTGTGGAATACATCTCCAGTAGAATTTCCTAAAGAACAGGTCCACTGACTCCCTTCTTTCTGCAAAAAAAGGTTAAGATAGATATTTATTACTTCTGTTCACTTTCAGATGGTACTATTTTAGACCTGGAAATCCATGCTATGTTCTAATGAGCCCTCCTTTTCTTTATTGAAGTCCAGCCACAGTGTGAGTTCAGTCATTGGAGAATCCAGTCTAATTTTCCAAGCCCTCACCAATCATCTATTCGATTCTGGCCATATTAAAAGCAAAATGAGAGGCAAGATGGAAATTGACACCTTCTTTTCTCTCATTCTAGTAAATTTAGATTTCAGATTTTCTTCTAAACCTTAATTTTAATGTCTTTTAGTCTGCTAATCATATATTTGGGGAAAGGCTAATAAATGGGTTTGTTGAACAGAAAACCCTTCTTTCTCTGGGTGTTTGTGATTTTCTATTTCCTAGATTTTTATCTCATAGCCTCGTGGGCCACCATTTGTATTTAAATCAGTTGTTCTAACAAATAAAGTGGGGAACAAATTTATTGTTCAGTAAACCACATAGGCTAATTAACATGACCTATGGTCTTAATTTTGCCACTGTAATGGACAATGTCAGTGCTTCTTCCAGGTAACTCAGATACCATTCACAATTATTTATCTTATTATTGTCTCTTTATGCAGCACCTCCAACCTTAAGCCTCATTCCCTTTTGTGTATGCATTTGCTACCTGTAGCAATTTTCCAGACACTGCTCTTATGCTACTTGTACCTGTTGGGGCCACAGTGTAGGGCTTCAGATGCCTGGGAATTTATATGTCCCTTGGGAGACCAAGGGAGGGGAAACTTACCAACGACTATGCAAGCCCAGCTGCCTTGTCTTGAGTGGGGCCATTTGGAGACATGTTCTCAAGAATCCCCCTGTGGGATCACGCTGAAGCCATCCTCGTTGGGACATTACCTAAGACCGCACACTCTAGCTTGGCTTCTCCCCTTCCCTGCCTTGCTTCCCCAATATCATTAGTGATTTCTTTGGAGAACATGTCATTAATGAATCACTTATACATGACTCTAAGCTCCCTATCAGGATCTGCTTCTGAGGAAACATTCTAACACAGCCAAAAAGATACAATTATTTTGTGAACATCACAAATGATCCAGTAATAATAAGCAGTGGATTTGTTGATAGCATAATAATTGTCACTCAGATTTCAAAGTATGACTCTAGCTATAAGAAAGAACGATGTTTCTAAATAGTATTTTAGAGTGATTAACAATATATATTGTTAAATTTTAAAACGAAGATGGAAAAAAGTATGTACAGTATGCTATTTTATCTCAGAAAAAGGTAGAAATAAGATGCGTGTACACGCTTGTTTTGACTGGATGTTTGTGTCCCCTCTTAGATTCATATGTTGAAGTCCTAACCCATAGTATCTCAGATGAGGCTGTATTTGGACACAGGGTCTTTAAAGAGGTAATTACGTTCAAAGGAGTTCACCAGGGTGGGCCGTAATCCAGTATGACTTATGTCCATATGAGAAGAAGAAATTATGACACAGACACATACAGATACACATAAGGAGAACACGGCCAAGGAGAGAAGCCTCAGAAGAATCCAAGCCTGTCAACACCTTGAACTCAGACCTCCAGAACTGCAGGAAAATAAAATTCTGCTGTCTAAGCCACCCAGTCTATGGTGTTTTGTTATGGTAGCCCTGGCAGACTAATACACAAAGTTCCCTGACCAAAATACAATGGAATTAGAAATGAGTAACAGAAATAAATTCAAGAAACATATAAATATGTGGCAATTAAACAATACACTCCTAAATAAACTATGGTTCAAATAAAATTAAAATTAGAAATAATAGAACAAATAAAAGGAAAATCAGAAAATAATTTTAGATTAGTGAAAACTGAAATAAAACATACCAAAACTTACAGGATGCAGTTAATGCACTGCTCAGAGCAAAATGTATAGCTGTAAATGCCTATGTTTAAAAAAAGAGATCCCAAAGCAATAACCTAACCTTCTACCTTAAGAGACTGAAAAAATGGAAGCAAACTAAATCCAAAATAAAGAAAGAAAAGGAAATAATAAGGTTTAGGGCAGAAATAAATGAAATGGAGAAAAGAAAAACAACAGAAAAAATAATGAAACCAATATTGAAACCTTGATAAGATAAACAAAATTGGCAAACTTTTAGCTAAACTAGTCAAAATAAGATAATATTCAAAATACCAAAATCAGAAATTAATACAAGGTGTCACTATGTATAATGCATAAATCAAAGGGTTATAAAAGAATACTATGAACAACTTATGTGCCATCAAATTAGATAATTTAGTTTAATTGGATGCCTTCCTAGAAGACACAAACTACTATTTGTATTTTCTTGACTCAAGAAAATGCAAGATATATAAATAGACCTATAACACCTAAAGAAATTGACTTAGTAATCAAAACATTTCCCACAGAGAAAAGCCCAGGCCCAGATGGTTCACCAATAAATTCTGTCAAACATTTGAAGAAGAATGAACTCCAATCATTCACAAACTCTTCCAAAATACAGAATAAGAGGGAATGCAATTCAGCCCATTCTGTGAAGCCAGAATTACTCCAATACCAAGTGCAGACAAAGACATTACCAAAAAGGAAAATAATAGAATAATATCTCTTATGAATATAAATACAGAAATTTCAACAAAATACTAGCAAACTGAATCCAGCAACATACAGAAAAGACTATATACCATGACCAAGTAGGATTTATCCCTGGAGTGCAAGGTCAGTTTAATAAGGAAAAATTAATCAAAGTAATGCACAATGTTAATAGAATAAAGGGCAAAAAAAAATATGATGATCTCAATAGATGGAGGGAAAGTATTTGACAAAAATCTAACACCACTGCATGACAAAAACAGTCAAGAAACTAGAGGTGGAAGAGAATGTCCCCAATCTAATAAAGGACATCTATGAAAAATCCACAGCTAATATCACTGTTTTTAATAATCATATTGGCAATTTTAGTACTCTACTTCAAACTCCTGGAAACCAGCTTGTTTCTCTACGTTCCACAGTCACCAAAAACAACCAAGGTTCATTGGAGAAATGTCTGATTCCAACTCTGTGACATGATGTATAGCATGAAGTCAGAGCTTATAAAGAGAGAAATCTTTAAAATCACTGGGTTTACATCAGAAAAATTTTGAAGTCAACTGAAACAATTTGAGCATACATAGAAAAATGGATCAAACATCAAAGATGCTTAAAATCTCTGAATTCATAGATACAAAATAATAAAAACCTTTTGCTCACCTTTGGAGAAAGCTAAAAAAAACCTCATGTTGAGAAGTAGTAAATAAAGGAAAAGAATCAAATAATTAAGTTGCTTTTCTATATACAACTGCCCTTCAGGGTAATCAAATAAATGAGCAAAAGTGTGTCTTTATAGAAATAGGCTAGCTAATAAATGGGAAAATGATAGAATTAGAACTTCACCATTTTTAATACCCTTAATGAAATAATGGACAGGCAATAATAATTAATGGCTGTTAACATAATAAAATAGAATAGTTGAGTTTTACATGCCTCCTGATATAAGTATCCGTCATAAAAATTATAGCTGAATCCGACCAAGTCTCTAGTTATAACTATTATTAATAAAAAATACAGAAGACAAGATAAATGTTAAACGTCGTCATAGGCATGCAATAAGAAAATCCAGAGTGTGGAAAACTCTACAGGAGTTTTTTCAGGACAAATGATCCAGTTTCTTTAAATAAGTAACAAAGTAGCACAAAGGATGTAAGGAAGAGATGGAAAATATACTTTTGTAAGGTTCTTAAACTACACATGAAGTAGCATAATATTGTTCAAATCACTAAAAAGATTAGAAAAGAAGGTACAATTAATTAACCAAATAGAATCCTAAATAAAATTCAATTAACCCAAAAGCAGGCCAAAAAAGTAAGGAAAGATAGATGAACTAAATCAAACACAACTGAGAAGCAGTAGATTTAAACTCAACCATGTCAATTATTACATAACATGTAATAGTCTAAATACTTCAAATAAAGACAAAGATTTTCAGATTGGATACAAAGGCAAGATCCAACTATAAGCCATCTAAAAGAAGCTTACTGATAATCAGTTAAAGGTAAAATGATGAAAAGTTATATGCCATGCAAATACTAATAAGAAAATTAGAATGGCAACATTAATATCAAAGAAATGTTATCAGTGACAGAATTCACCAAGAAGACATGACAATCTTAAATACATATATGCCTAAAAATAAAACTTCAGAAAGTGAAGCAACAACTAATAGAACTGACAGGAGAAATTGACAAATCCACAATTATAATAAAAAACTTAACATCCCTTACTGTGGTTTGACTCTGTGTTCCCACCCAAATCTCATCTTGAATTGTAATCCCCAGGTGTTGAGGAATGGCCTCGCAGGAGGTGATTGGATCCTGGGGGCAGTTTCTCCCATGCTGTTCTCATGATAGTGAGTGAGTTCTCAGAAGATCTGATGGTTTTATAAGGGGCTCTTCCCACTTCACTTGCTCACTCTTGCCTGCTGTCATGTAAGACATGCTTGCTTCCTTTTCGACTTCTGCCATGTCTCAGGATACAAAATTAATGTGCAAAAATCACAAGCATCTTATACACCAGTAACAGACAAGCAGAGAGCCAAATCAGGAATGAACTTCCATTCACAATTGCTTCAAAGAGAATAAAATACCTAGGAATCCAGCTTACAAGGGATGTAAAGGACCTCTTCAAGGAGAACTACAAACCACTGCTCAGTGAAATCAAAGAGGACACAAACAAATGGAAGAACATACCATGCTCATGGATAGGAAGAATCAATATCGTGAAAATGGCCATACTCCCCGAGGTTATTTATAGATTCAATGCCCTCCCCATCAAGCTACCAATGAGTTTCTTCACAGAATTGGAAAAAANGAACTTCCATTCACAATTGCTTCAAAGAGAATAAAATACCTAGGAATCCAGCTTACAAGGGATGTAAAGGACCTCTTCAAGGAGAACTACAAACCACTGCTCAGTGAAATCAAAGAGGACACAAACAAATGGAAGAACATACCATGCTCATGGATAGGAAGAATCAATATCGTGAAAATGGCCATACTCCCCGAGGTTATTTATAGATTCAATGCCATCCCCATCAAGCTACCAATGACTTTCTTCACAGAATTGGAAAAAACTGCTTTAAAGTTCATATGGAACCAAAAAAGGGCCTGCATTGCCAAGACAATCCTAAGTCAAAAGGACAAAGCTGGAGGCATCACGCTACCTGACTTCAAACTATACTACAGGCTACAGTAACCAAAACAGCATGGTACTGGTACCAAAACAGAGATATAGACCAATGGGACTTCTGCCATGATTGTAAGTTCCCTGAGGCTTCCTAGTCATCCCTCCTGTTAAGCCTGTGGAACTGAGTCAATTAAACCTTTTTCCTTTATAAATTACCCAGTCTCAGGCAGTTCTTTATAGAAGTGTGAGAATGAACTAATTAATACATCCCTCTTTCAGTAATTGATAGTATAAAGAAAATCGGTATGGATATAGAAGACATTACCAACATCATTAAACAACTTGACCTGATTAACATTTTGGAACACTTCAACCAACAAAACAGAATACGCATGTTTTCCAAGTGCACATGGAACATTTACCAAGAGAGACTGCATTCTAGGCCATAAAACAAACATTAAATTTTTAAAAAATTGAAATCATGCGAAGTATATTTTCTGACTCTAAGAAATTTACATAGAAATCAATAACAAAAATACCAGGACATCCTCAAGTACTTGGAAACTGAACAACACACTTCTAAATAACCCATGGATAAGAGGGGAAGTCACAAGAGAGTGGAAACATATCTGGACTTAAATGAAAATGATAACTACATGTGAAAATTTGTGGGATGCAGCTTGTATTAGTCAGTTTTCATGCTGCTGAAAAAAACATACCTGAGACTAGGTAATTTATTAAAAAAAAAAAAAGGGGGGGGGTGTTTAATGGACAAACAGTTCCACATGACTGGGGAGGCCTCATAATCATGGCAGGAGGTGAAAGGCATATCTTACATGGCAACAGACAAGAGAGAATCAGAACCAAGCAAAAGTGGTTTCCCCTTACAAAACCATCAGATCTCGTGAGACTTATTCACTACCACAAGAACAATAAGGGGGAAACCGCCCTCATGATTCAATTATCTCCCACCAGGTCCCACCCACAACATGTGGGAATTATGGGAACTACAATTCAAGATAAGATTTGGGTGGGGACACAGCCAAATCATATCACAGCTAAAACAATGCTTCACGGTAAATTGTGGCATTGAATGCTTATATTAGAAAAGAAAAACAGTCTCAAATCAATTATATGAATTTTTACCTTACTAGAAAAGGAAAAGCAAACCGAACCCAAACCAAGCAGAAGAAAGAAAAATAATTAGCATAAACTGATAAAATTCAAAACAGAAACATAATAAATGTATTTATTTAGTTCTAAAAGCTCGTCTTTTGAAAAGACTAATAAAACTGATAAACTGATAGCAAGACTGACAAAGAATAAAAAGAGATGACACATATTATTGAAACTGGGAATAAAAAAAGAAGACATCGTTATAGATCCCAGAGGCATTAAAAGGATAATAAGGGAATATTTTATGCCAATAAACTTGATGACTCACATAGCATAGACAAATTCCTTGAAAGAAACTAGCTATGAAACTTACTAAAAATGAAATAGATAACATGAATAATCCACTATATATTGAAAAATTAAATTTGTAGTTTAGAATTTTGCTACAAAGACACCAAGCCTAGGTGATTTCACTAAGGAATCCTAACAAACATGTAAGGAACAAACGTTATTAATTCTACACAAACCCTTCCAGAAAAGTGAACGAGGGAAAATACTTGCCAACTCAGTTTATGAGTTTATTACCCTATAAATACCAGTCAAAAATACAATCAAAAAAGAAAACTGCAGACCGATATTCCTCATGAGCATAGACACAAATGTGTCTCACCCAAATATTAACAAATTGAATTCAGCAGTACATAAATTTCACGGGATAAAACTAAAATAAAGATAAACTTAGATTAAAAAATTAAGTACATGTCAACTAGAAGCTTTGTGTAGATGATGTTTAGATCCTGGTTTTAACAGAAAAAGAAAAAAAAGAAATTTGAATTCACTCAACATTTGTTGATATTAAGGACTCGTCAATTTCTTCAGCATGCTAATAGTATCATGACTGTGTTTTGAAGAGGTCTTTAAAATACATACTGAAATATTTAGCCATACGTGCTGGAAAAAACACAGATAAAGTAATATATTCTCTAGAATTTGCTTCAAAATAATCTATATTGACCAGATGCGGGGGCTCACACCTGTATTCCCAGCACTTTGGGAAGCCGAGGTGGCAGATCACTCAAGGTCAGGAGTTCAAGACTAGCCTGGCCAACGTGGTGAAACCCCATCTCTACTAAAAATACAAAAAAATAGCCTGTCGTGATAGCGGGCACCTGTAATACCAGCTACTTGGGAGGCTGAGGCAGGAGAATCACTTGAACCCGGGAGGCAGAGGCTACAGTGAACCGAGGTTGCACCACTGCACTCCAAACTGGGTGACAGAGTAAGAGTCTGTCTCAAAAAAAAAAAAAAATCTATATGATGAGATCATGAGGAATGGGAGGAGATACAGATGAAACAAGACTGGGTGTCTGTTGATAAGTGTTTAAGCTAGGTTCATCACACTAGTCTCTCTACCTTCATATATGTTCAAAATTTTCCATGACATAAAGTTTAATAATATAAATTTAATATAAGTTTAAAAATTTTTAAATAAGTGAATAAAAGTACTGCTCCCTAATACATCCCTAAGAGGTTCATTCCATTAAAAAACAGCCACAGGCCTGCTGAGCTATAGGTCGTTTTTCCTCTACTCTGAAAGGAAGCCATATGAAGTCTAAGTGCCAAACACATGCCCATCCTCCCATTGGTGGATGATGAAAATAGTTTAAAGCTTTCATGTTTCAAGGCTTTTTGACATAATGGTTGTAAATTAAGACTTCCTTTCTTACTGATAATATTTTTCTGTTTCCATCCCAGGAAAATCATTTACAATCTTTAACACTTACAAGGGACCAGGCACTCTGCAAAATCTCAGAGACACAAAGTTGAAAATAAAATAAAGAGGGTTTTTCTATTCCGTATCTACTGTGCCACAAACACTGTAATGCATATCATTTCATTGTTATTATCATCTTCAATTTGTACATGAGAAAACAGGGTTAGTAACCTGATTTGTGGACAGAAATATGTGTCATTGTTTAAACAGCTCATTTATAAAGATAGTAGGATGCTAGGAGTTTTTCTTGTTTTGTTTTATTTTTTTCTATACCATGGTTCAGCAAACTTTTCCAGTGAAAGACAAGTTACTAGTTGCAGGCCATGAGGTCTCTGTCACATTCTCCTTTGTTTTCTTTTGCTTTGTTCACAACCTTTTAAAAATGTTTTCTAAAAAGACAAAATTCTTTGCTCTTGGGGTTAAAAGCTCATGTCATGGGCCAAATTGGGCCCACAGGCCACAGTTCACCAACCCTGGACTAGACTATGGTATGATTCATTTTAATTCGTTTAGAATATCTCATTTCATTGAAAGACTCCACCATAACATATAGTACTAATCGCTGTAGAAGGCACAGCATGAACACGTTTTATATTTGCCATCGGATCACTGGTCTTCCCTAGAAATTTTGCTAATGGACTGAGAATGTTAGAAGCAAGGAAACATCAAGTAGTAACCTGAGCCTTAAAGCATGATTTTTGCAATAATGTTGTCCAAAAAAAGTTCTTATCTTAATTCTGTAACAACTTCATTCAGTCCATGGTTGCAACAATGGATAATAAAATAACTGGACAAGATCAAGATAATAAAACATGCCTGTCTTCACAAGGCAGATAGAAAGTTAGGAATCAGTAGTTCCTATTCAAGTATTCTTGAAGCACAAAACCTAAGTCAAGATTATACTTAGGATTCTCTGCTAAAATAATCACATCAAGGTAAAGTGCATTCTAAATTAAAACAGATGCCACAAAATAAAATGTGAAGTTTTCCTTATTGCCCCTATGATCTTCTATCCCATCTCTCATTGCCCTCAGAGGCCTCATTTTTCCTTCAGAGAGTTAGGACTGCTCAACAGGAGTACAAAAAGAAACCAATAGTGCTTTGGTCTCTAGTTGCTAAATCAATTTTAAAACCATAGCAAAATAGCAGTCTGAAGACCAAAGCATTTTATTTTTATAAAGCAGGCTTCCGGAGAAAAGAACAATTTGAGAATCCAGTGTTAATACTTGAGTAAGCCAAGCCGGGAGTTTATGCCCTGAGCAAGTGATTGAAATAAGAGGAAAAGATATAGATTTAAGTAGACGAGGGCTGCCTAAGCTCATCTACCAAGAAGGAAGAGACATAGAGGGGCAACTATTATGGAGGAGAGTCATGAGGCCAGACGGGGTCATGGAAAGAGGAGGGGAATCTTCTTTAAAAGAGTGCTAGCCTCTGCCTACATAGATACTTCCTTTTTAGCACTGATGAAGCAAAGGGAGCCTAGCCTAACTTAGCAGTGCACTGCCATGGAAGTGTGCATTTTCCATCTGCAGTGGCCAGTAGGTCCCTTATGGATCATCCAGTGACAATAATGTCCACTGACGCACTGAGAGTTTGCTCAACACAACCAAAACAAACAAGGTGGGACAGATTGGAAGCAGCTTGAGACTCACACTCCCCACCTCCCCTCACACACACCACACTCCAGCAAAAGTGGTGCTGAAGCCCCAATGCTAGGTGTTATGACTGAGGTTCAGGGACAGTGTTAGATACACAAGGACACACTGCTAGCAAATGACAAAGCTGGGATTCAAGCCTAGGTTGGTCTTGCTCCAAAGCTACTGCTCTTAACCTCAGCATTATACTGCCTCCCAAAATTCATTTCAAGCCTAAATTTCCATAATCTTCTTTATAAGATGCCATCTGCCTAGAATAAATTTAAGGAAAAGAAATCACATTTTTATCTCAAATACCCATGAAGTTCCTTATATACATCATTAGTATACTCAAAGTTTCTTGTATATGATAGCTCAATTAATCCCCACAACCACATGTGAGGGAAGCAGTATTGGGAGATGGAAATTGGACACTCAAGCAGGTTAATTAATTTAAACCAAGGTCACACAGCTAGTAAGTAGCACAGCCAGGATCTAAGCCCAGATCTGGCTGATGCCAAAGATGTTTCTCTTTTCCACTATAGAAAATCTGCAAGTAAACATGTATATAGATTTATGAAAACAAATTGCATTTTATTTTTAAATTTACCATTTATTCTAGGTTAAAAAAAACTGTCGGGGGCGCCCCCAAGATGGCTGAATAGGAAGAGCTCCAGCCTCCAGCTCCCAGCATGAGCGACATAGAAGACGGGTGATTTCTGCATTTTCAACTGAGGTACCGGGTTCATCTCACTGGGGTGTGTCAGACAGTTGGCGCTGGTCCGTGTGTACAGCCCGACCAGCGAGAGCTGAAGCAGGGTGAGGCATTGCCTCACCTGGGAAGTGCAAGGGGGAAGGGAATTCCTTTTCCTAGCCAAAGGAAATTGAGACATACAACACCTGGAAAATTGGGTAACTCCCACCCTAATACTGTGCTTTACCAAGGGTCTTAGCAAACGGCACACCAGGAGATTATATCCCACACCTGGCCCGGAGGGTCCCAAGCCCACGGAGCCTCCCTCATTGCTAGTACAGCAGTCTGAGATCTAACTGCAAGGTGGCAGCAAGGCTGGGGGAGGGATGTCCACCATTGCTGAGGCTTAAGTAGGTAAACAAAGTCACCAGGAAACTCGAATTGGGTGGAGCCCACCACAGCTCCAGGAGGCTGGCCTGGCTCTGTAGAC
>NW_016804155.1:0-819 GCF_001698545.2 Rhinopithecus bieti
TATATATATATAATTAGAACCTCTCAGTAATTATGAAGATGAAATAATAAATTATGCCTTCACTAAGGAGGTATCATTTAGATATGTTTTGTCAATAAATGCAAAATGTTCCTCTATAACCATACATAAGAGGAAATAAAGTAAGGGAAACTTTCGGTTTTTTTCCCATGCAATCCACATGGTATAGTAGTGTGTGTGTGTGTATATATATATATATACCACATGGAATAGTAGTAGTATATAAGGATATTTGCTACATAAATCATCTTTAACATAAATTGGTAAGTAGCTATGCCGTGAGCTATTCATACTTACACCACAATTTTGTAATTTTAGCAGAGTTGGTTATACTTGTTGAGTACCAATATATCCGTTATATTTTGTTGTTGAAATTAAAAGAACCTTTAGTCAAAATTCAAGTCTTTTAAGATGTCTTTTACTTGATAAAATTGTGGTGGTTAATCTTCTTCAATTCTTGCTATACACAGCTAATTGATTGTACACCAAAGATTATAACAGCATAGAATTTTGGGGTAAATTTAAACATAAGAGATTTGTTATATATAATTGTGTAAGTTTTAAAGAAACATTTAATTATTGAGAGATTTTATTTAATTTTAATGAAACTAATTGTATTATAGATAGCCCTAACAGAGATATAATTTCAAAAGACAAGCTGTGCTCTTCCAGTATTTTGAATATTGTTCATTATACTGCTAAATTTAAGTAATACTACTTTGAATAACTTGGAATGGATCATACTTGTTATAAATTAATGTAATTCATAGTAAGTATTTGTATTAATTTGTGTAATTTTTA
>NW_016804156.1:0-2180 GCF_001698545.2 Rhinopithecus bieti
TTCCTGAGTGCATTGAAGCCAATGGTGACAAAGAAAATATTCTGAGATAAGCAAAAAAGAAGCTTTCTGAGAAACTGCTTTGTGATGTGTTAATTCATCTCTCAGAGTTACACTGTTCTTTCGTTGAGCAGTTTGATAACACTGTATACTTGGAATCAGCATTGAGATATTTTGGGGCACATTGAAGCTTATAGTGACAATGGAAATATTCCCAGACAAAATCTAGAAAGAAGCTTTCTGAGAAACCACTTTGTGATTTGTGAATTCATCTCACAGAGATAAAAGATTATTTTCATGAAGCAGTTTGGTAGCACTGCTTTTGGGGAATCTAAGAAGGGATATTTTGAATCACATTGAACCCTATAGTGACAAAGATCAATACCAGATCCTCAGATCAATACCAGAAATAACCTTTCTGAGGAAGTACTTTGTGTTATGAGAATTCTCTCACAGAGCGAAACCTTTCTTTTAGGGAGCAGTTTGCTAACACACTTTTCCTGGATTCTGCAATGCGATGTTTTTGAGCACCTTGAGGCCTATAGTGAAAAAGGAAATATTCTCAGATAAAACTTGAAAGAAGATTTCTGAGAAACTGCTTTGTGATGTGTAAATTAACCTAGCAGAGATACACTGTTCTTTTCATTGAGAAATTTGGTAACATTGTTTTCGTGGAATCTGCAATAGGATATTTGGGAGCACACTGAAGCCTATGGTGACAAAAGATATATCCTCAGTTAAAAACCAAAAAGAAGCCTTCTGAGAAACTGCTTTGTGATCTGTGAATTTACCTCACACTTTTACAATGATCTTTTCATTGAACAGTTTGCTAAAACTGTTTTCTTGTAATCCGCATTGGGATATATCGGAACGCATTGAATCTTATGGTGACAAAGGAGATATCCTCAGACAAAAACTAGAAGGAAGTTTTCTGAGAAACTGCTTTCTGATTTCTGAATTATCCCACAGAGTAACACCTTCCTTTTCATGGAGAAATTTGGTAGCACTGTTTTTGGGGTATCTGAGAAGGGACGTTTTGGATCGCCTTCATGCCTATGGTGACAAAGGAAATATCCTCAGATAAATACTAGAAAGAAGCTTTCTAAAAAACTTCTTTGTGATGTGTGAATTCATCTCACAGAGTCACATATGTCTTTTCATGGAGCAGTGCTAACAGTTTTTGTGGAATCTGAAAAGTGATACTTGTGAGTGCATTGAAGCCTACAGTGAAAAAGGAAATATCTTTAGATATAAGTAGAAATAAACTTTCTGAGAAACTGCTTTGTGATGTGTCAATTCATCTCACAAAGTTACACTGTTCTTTTCATTGAGCAGTTTGCTAGTACTGTTTTCTTGGTATCTGAAATGAGATACTTTGGAGTGCTTTTCCTGAGAAACCACTTTGTGACGTGTTAATTCATCTCACAGAGTTGCAGGACACTTTTCACAGAGCAATTTGTTGGCACTGTTTTTGGGGTATCTCAGAAGGGATGTTTTGGATCACATTGAAGCATAGGGTGACAAAGTAAATTTCCTCAGATAAAAACTACAAAGCAGATTTCTGAGAAAGGTCTTTGTGACATGTAAATTCATCTCACAGAGTTACACCTTTCTCTTCAATCAGCAGTTTGTTAACACTGTTTTTGTGGAAACTGCAAATGGATATTTCAAAGCACACTGAGGCCTACAGTGAAAAAGGAAATATCCCCAGATAAAAACTAGAAAGAAGCTTTCTGAGACACTGCTTTGTGAGGTGTAAATTCATCTCACAGTGTTACACCATTCTTTTCATTGAGCCCTTTGATAACCATGTATTGGTGGAAAGTGCAATGTGATATTTGGGAGCGTATTGAAGCTTTGGTGAGATGGGATATATCCTCAGGTAAAAACGGAAAAGAAGCCTTCTGAGAAACTGCTTTGCAATGTATTAATTCATCTGACAGAGTTACACTGTTATTTTCATTAAACAGTTTGCTAACACTGTTTTCTTGGAATCTGCCTTGGGATGTATGGAGCGCATTAAAACTTAAGTTGACAAAGGAAAAAATCCTCAGAGAACACCTAGAAAGAAGCTTTCTGAGAAACTGGAATCCGTGAATTCATCTCACAGAGTTATACTTTTCTTTTCATGGAGAAGTTTGTTAGCAAATGGATATTTTGATCCCATTGAAGCCTATGGTGAC
>NW_016804157.1:0-956 GCF_001698545.2 Rhinopithecus bieti
AAAAAAAAGAAAAAAAGAAACTGATCTCAATTCTGGATTCTGGTTACGGCTCTACATCTGGCTTGTTTATGACCTTGATGAACAGTTTTACTCTTGTAAAATGAGAAGGTTGGTCTAAACTGATGTTTTTCAAACTAGCTGCTGCAGATGCATTAGAGGACATGGTTTGTCTCTTATTATTAGAATATTCTAATTTTGTATTTTCATTTCTATAATAATTTACTTAAAATTTTCCAAAGGTATATTTTTATAATCAAGTACTACCATGCTATTTTTCTGCCCACTTATATGTTTGCATTAACAGTTGAATTGACTCCAAGTAGCGTGTTGTTGTAATTGTTAGAAACTAGACCAAAAAAATCCCACGAAAGTGGACATGTTAGACAAAAGTTGTGTTCCTGAGAAACAAAGACCCTGTATACAATGCAGGCGTCCTTTGACTCAAAGAAAAATGTGGAAGAAGGGAATTATCACATGTGTTCTAAGGAGTTTATAACTAGTTTTTTGTGTATTACTTAAAATAAATACATACACAAATATCTTACATTTTATATTACACATTTCATTATGTAACTTTATATTCTTATTTTGATAGCATTCAAATAATTCAAGTCTACAGTGGGGATCAATAAGATTTTTTTCCCCTTTAAAAGAGGTTTCTACATTACTCAATTGAGAAAACAGGCTTAGACGATCTCTCAGCCTCTTGTGGCTGTGACGTTCCACGAGTCTATTGGGAGAACTGACTCAGAGATCTTATTTACAGAGCCCGAGTGAATCAAATTGGAGAATTAAGCAATATCCAATTAACATTCCCCTCTTTTAGTATATCATCCAAAATGCAGACTAGAAGAATGGCTTTTCCAAGTTTTCCAATTAGAGACAATACCTAAAAGTACAAACAAAACTGGGAAAATAGCAGTGTTATGGATGGGTCAGTTTTTAGAGTTGGTTGA
>NW_016804158.1:0-960 GCF_001698545.2 Rhinopithecus bieti
AAGATAACCCATATAAATCATGTAATATGTCTTGCACATACTAAGCACATGCTAAGACTTTCCCCATGCTTTTTTTTTTTTTTTTTTTTTTTTTTTTTTGTCTTTTTTTTTTTTTTTTTTAATTATTATACTTTAAGTTCTAGGGTACATGTGCACAACATCCATGCTTTCTTAAGCTTCCACCCCCTTGTCCTTGAAAATTCGAATCTCTTTTGTTTACCAAGACCTGTGATAATGAAGTCTTATGATAAAACCTGCTCCTGTAACATTCTTTTTAGTCACTATATATTTTAATCTCTTTCGTTTATCAAGTTAGGTGCCTGTAATAGTAACATTTTCTGGAATATTTTTTACTGCTTTTAGCATGGCTTTTTTCACCTTTGCTTCAATAAATGCTGCCTCATTTTCAGGTTCATTCTGAACACCCAATATAAAGTAATCCCCTCACAATCTAGACTGCTTATTATGATTTTAATATTCTACATATTTGTATTACTTATCACAATTTAGTTTTGAGTATTTTAGGAAAAATTATTTAAACTGTGCCTAGAACGTAGTTAATACTTTAAACTATTTGTAATTTTTAAAAGTTTCCTATATACTTTTCACACAGATTTTTAAGTTCTTGAGGGTTAGACACTTGTTCATTTTTTTTGCCATTATATCATGAAAGCCTAGACAAAGCCTATACCTTATAAGAACTCAATGAATATTTGTTAAATAAACAAATTATTAAATGAATACATATTTATAAAATTATTTGATTTCCCCACAACATCAATATAAGCAAAACATATTGTATAAATTAGAAGTTAAAGTTATATAAATTGTAGTATCTAATTACATTTGAGAGCTATGCTGCAGTATAAGAGACTTGTATGGACTAGATTTAGTGATTAGTATTCCTTTTATATGATGTTACTTTCTACTGTCAGCAATAACACATTAATTTTTAGAACT
>NW_016804159.1:0-11864 GCF_001698545.2 Rhinopithecus bieti
ATGTGAACTCTAGTTTGCTCTTAGACATGACACACATGCCTTCCGGAAGTTTCCATGAAGCACTGTTAAAGCCACCAGTGTGGATGGGTCCTGAGATCAGGAGACCCAGTACATACTTGTATTTGAAATCCTTCATGTGCTGCAATCTCTTCAAAGAGGACAAGTCATCTCTAATAATGTGAAATTAATTTTTTTAAGTGCCATGGCTTGTGTGTGTGTGTGTGTGTGTGTGTGTGTGTGTGTGTGTGGTGGGTAGGGCCGGTGTGTGACAGTAAAACAGCAGATGAAGTGACACAGCTAGAAGGTGTTGGTTCTGGGCCCCAGTTGGGCAGTTGTATGAAAAGAAACTGAAAAGTCTCCACAGTGGTATGAACCCAAACACCTGGGTTATGTGTTTTCATGTATTTAACATAAATGCACACATTTGTATGCTAAACACACTTTTTTCTATATGTAATAAAATTCACACCTTTAAATATTTAGCATAGAAACAGCTGTGCAGCATCTCCCTGCCCACAGCCACCCGGACGTTCTGAGTGGAAACTGCGCTGCTGTGGGCTTTGAATGGTGAGCCATGCACAGATATGTGCTGTGTTTGCTGTGTCCGCTGACGCAAGCCCCAGTCAGTCCTGTTTCAGGTGGATGCTTTCCTTTGTGGTTACCTTCTCTTTTTCTGTTTGTAAGTTCAGTAAACTCGGGACCAGTTCAGTAAACTCGGGACCAATGGTGAGAGTAGGCATAGAGGAGCGCGGTGTTGGCAACTAAGGAAAATCCACGCCAGGCGTTGCAGGAGGAGCAGGCATGCGGGGTTCCATTGCCTGTGCGAGCCATGACTGGTGAGGGCCTCTGGGCAGCAGCTCACCTGGGCTACTTGGAAATGCTGATTCCTGGGCACAGACCTGAGAGGCCCTGGAGTGACCACCCTCCAGGGATTCCACCCAAACTTGGCCATCTTGTCGCTTGGCAGGTCACCCATGCCTGGCTGTCTCATTGAGATGCCCTGCCATTGCAATTAGCTGAGTCATCTGCACAGCTGGTGTGGGTGTGCTGATGGCTGGCCCATCTTCCTTTCTCCCCCTGTGAAGAAGTTGAGGGCCTGTTATCCTACCCTGTTCTTTCCCTGTCCTCAGTGGGCAAGCAGGAGGTTCATTTTCACTTGCTGATGAGGAAAATTCTGAAGTCTCATAAAGCAACCAGGATTTTCTTCAGAAGCTTCTTTGTTCCAATCAGCTCTGATATTTTCAGTTGGAAAGACTTTTTCTCAAACACTTTGCATTCATTCTGTATGAGAAGTGCTGTAGACTTTCCTGTTTTAGTAATTAGTATCTGTTCTGTTGTCCATCACAAATGTATGTATTTTCATTCTGAGACATGCTGAGTCAGCCTTTGCAGTTCAGAGGTATTTCATGTGCGTTCATAAAAGCTTCCATCAGAAATCACATTCCGAATAGCTGTGCACATACAACCTGCTTGTGACTTGGGAATTGCCAAAGTCAAACTCTATCTCGATTTGAGGCTTTAGCAGGTTTAGAAATTTGAAATTATAAAATGAAAATGTGACAAAATAAGTGTATTTAAAACAAAAGAGATATGCTGTGGGTTTTTAAGGGCTGTGATGCATCATTTCATTATCTTTAAGGATGTCATGATCCACCCAAATTACAAATACATGCAATAATTTAAATATAAGGTGACACTTATAGAATATCCTGGATTTAGTCTTGATCTTCTGTCCTTGAAAATGTGATTGTCTTAAACTCTGTTTCTAGACAATCTCATCTGAATTGCTTTGGAAGCATCTGCACGGGCATCTTTCTGTTCTTGAGTATTTAGAGAGAGACATCATTACGCTTTAAAATAGCGAAAGTCCTGTAGAGCAGTTTTTCTTAATCAGTGCTTGTATTTAAAAACAAACTCCCTAATGCTTAAACTAATGAGATGCTATTGTTGGAAATCTTCAAGGTGTAGCAAGTTATAGAAAAGGTGAAAGTGATTATTTAAAATGGAAATTGAGAGAGTGCAAAGCATTCTTAGTTTTTAAAATAAAATGCTAATAGAGAATGTTTTGTTTGTAAGAATGTAAAATGTTACATCTTTGTTTAGAATTTAAGGATAATAATTTGCTTCTGACATATTTGTGACTGAGATTTGAAATCTTAACTATGGTTTATCATCCATTTTTTATATATATACACGTATACACGTATATGTAAGGTGTATAAAAGGAAAATAGGCATGTATGTATTTACATTTATATACACTTCTATAATGTGTATACTTCCACTCACACATAGGTCTAAGCGACTATGATTTTACTTGATAACCCTGAGAGGGTAATTAAACAATTTTCCTGCTCTTAGCCTTGCTTTTGCATCTGAGCAGGGACACTGCAAAGTGCACCTCCCGTGTCCCAGGCCTCACACAACCCGTGCCAGGTTTTGGAAGCAGGAGTTTGTCTGCAGCCACTTCAGGAAGCAGGTGGTTGACAGGATTGCCTAGAGCTCCAGGCTGTCTCCAGTCCCAGCCTCCCTGGGGTAGAAGCAGCCCCACCAGGGGCCTGGACATGGATGTTAGGGCCTGGAGCCAGGGACCGCTCCTGAATGGGGGTTCCCCTCATGGCTGGGCATGAGAACCGAGGACAGGAGGCGGAACTAGCCTCGGACCAGTGCACGGCCTCCTGGGAGTGCTTGTGGGAAGCCCCAGCTGCACTTTTCTGGTCCCACAGCCAGCACCAAACTCTGTGAGATCCCCTTGGCCCACCCCTCAGGTTCCCAAAATGGTTAGGGTTTCCTGAGCTACGAATTTTTAGGTCTAGGCTAAAAAGTCCTGGGACAGACTCACAGGGTTCTTTATGTAGAAATGACGAGTGTGTTGGTGACTCAGAGCAGGCACTACACCCGCACTTCAGGGTCCTTTGGACCAGGTGGAATCGAGCGTGTGGGTCATGCAGAGTCCCTGCATCCTCGCTCCAGGCATGGCTCTTTGATTTCTTAATTAAAAGCCTAAAAGCCTTGATAATGAAAATGCATTCTCCCCAGAGAGTAGAGTTTCCAGTTACGGAGGCTTAACTGTAAATGCCATGCCAGGTCAAATATGCTGAGATCTGGGCCAGGTCCTGCTTCCTGCCCACGGCCAAGGCAGGTACTTCATTTGGAAGGTGACCCAGAGGGACATCTGAGAGGCCTGCCTGTCCCTGAGGGATGAAGCCGCTGGCCTTCACACTCTGCTCCAGCCTGCATCAGCTCCTTCCTACCTGCAAACTGCCTGCTTTGACGTTGCCATCATTGGAGATATGTTAGGAACTTGGTATGGGTTGACCCCCATAGGACCAGCAGATCGTGAAAAGGTGGGAACCAGGGCTGGGAGGGTGGTGACCATGGCCAAAATGAGAACCGTGGTGGGCTGGGAGGTCCATCTTCTGTCTAAAGTGTTTTTTAAAATAAACATAGTGTCTCAGGAGCATGAGAGGGGAGGCCACAGACGGGGAGAACGTATCTGTAAAAGACTCATCTGATAAAGGCTGTTATCCAAACCGTGCAAGGAACTCTCAAAACTCAACAAAAGAATGAACAACCTGATTAAAAATGGACCAAAGACCTGGACAGATACCCCAACAAAGAAGATACACAGATGGCAAATCTACACTTGGAAAGATGGCCCGTGTCTTATGTCATAGAGCGAGGCATCACTGCACACCCATCAGCCTGGACAAAACCAGAACTCTGACACCACTGCGTGCTGGTGGGTGTGTGGGCATCAGGACCCTCACTCATCACTGGGGGAAGTGGGGTAGTTACTGTGGGAGGCAATGTGGTGGTTTTCCGTGGAACCAAGTACTCCGACCACAGGAGCAATCACAGTCCTAGACGTTTACTCAGAGGAGCTGAAAGTTTACTTCCATTCAGAAATGTGCACACAGATGTTGACAGCAGCTTTATTTATAATTGCCAAAACTTGAAAGCAACCAAGATGCCCTTCAGTAGGTGAATGGATAAACTGTGGTATGTCAAACTGGAATATTATTCAGCACTAAAAAGAACTGGACCCCTAAGCCATGAAAAGACACGGAAGGATCTTAAACGCATGTTGCTAAGTGAGACTCCAATCTGGAAAGGCTGCCTGCTGTCTGAGTCCAACCACAGGACAGTCTGGAAAAGGCAAAGCTGTGGAGACAGTAAAACAGTTAGCGGCTACCAGGGGTTGGGGAAGGGAGAGATGAAGGGGAGGAGCATAGAGGATATGTAGGGTGGGGAAGCAACTCTGGGTGGGGCTTTTATGGGGGATCCATGCCGTTCCTCGGCTGCAGGCTGAGCTGTGGACTCTGGGTGGTGGTGCTGTGTTGATGCGGGTCTGTGGGTTGTACAGACATGCTGGTCTGGTGGGGGCAGGAGAATGGTGGAGGCTGTGCCTGTGCTGGGAAAAGAGATACGTGAGGACTCTGTACTTTCCTCCTGATTTTGCTATGAACCGAAAACTGCTTTTAAAAACATCTTTTGAAAAGCCAAACAAAAAAGTGTTGGCCAGATAGCATCTGTGTGAGGGTGTGGCCTGTGTTCTATGTTCAGGATTTCCCTGTTAGAATACACATATCTAAATCATTCAGAAGTTAAACTTTTGCATTAAGTAACTCACTACAAAGTTAATTACAGTATCAGCTTGAGCGCTGCCAGGATAGCCAGGATCCTGTATCCTGACCAGTTTTCTCCCATTTCAGGTGCAGTTGGCACCCATGGCCTCACCCCAGCAAGCAGCAGGACTGGAACCAGGAGTCACGCTTTGGGGGCAGAGAGGCCTTCTTAGACTTGGGGAGTCAGGAGTCCCCACTCTCGGGCACCTCAGAAACCAAAGGCTGCTCATCATCCTCAAGTTCCAGATGCCTCTGGGGGGAGGTTCCTAGGTTGTTGGGTGCCGTTTCATTATTTGCTGCTCGGTGGGATTTGCCTGCAACATTTCTGGTTGTTTTTAAGAGCTGATGCTTGAGCTGCTTAAAATTGCATATGGATATCGATTTACCTGTAAAAGTTAAGAATGGAATTTGAGTTCAAAGATTTGTGAAAATGCTCAAGTTTGTGTACTAATATGTACATTTGTGGAAATATCCAAAAGTCCAGGATTTATATTAAACACTTCTCTTGATTTTTGTAATATCTACCTGTCATTTTTCCATTTGATTAATAGATATCAGAGGGCTTAAATTTTGAGTGTCTGAATTCACTGAAATTAAAACTTCTTACATCAAATGTAATTAAACTGAATGTAGCCAACAGTGCATGCTTTTATAAGTATTGATTAAAATATATATAAAAACACATATCCATGAATATGCAGATGGGGGCAACATATTAAACCATGGAAGTAGAATTAGTATTCTTTGTTTTCTGAGAAGACACATTTTTAAAAAGTCAAGGGGTCTTATAACTTTCTAGTTTCCAACTTATTTGCCCTAAAGTGGAAGATTGACAGCAGCAGAAGAGGAGATCCTGGGCCAGTGCAGGCTCTGGGAGCAGCGGGGTGAGTGCCGGAAGGAACTAGCTGTAGGCAGAGCAGGGAGGTGCTCAGGCAGGCCAGGATGGCCTCAGGGCACGCGGCTCAGTGAGTGAGAAAAGGTTCACTTTTCTTGGAGAGCCCTTGTCTCTGCCCACGGAAAACCCAAACTCCTTCCAACTGGGATGTGCATCTCATGTAAAAGTTGTTACTCCCAGAAAGAAAACCAGTGGATACAGAATTTTTTTGTATGCAGAAATTACTTCAAATTTGTTTCTAACCTTATCCTTTTCTTCCCCCATCTTAATGTGTAGTGACTTTCTGCAGGTAACGCACACAGCTTAGGAGAGCGCTGTATTTCAGTTGCTGTTGGCTCTGATGTGACTTTGTGGTGTCCGATGTTCTGGTTCTGAGGTTCTGCGCAGAACGTGGCTCCTCCCTGCTGAGCGTTGCTTGTTGAAGGCCCGTGTAGAAACTTTCCTGTAAGCTCGTTGACCGCAGCAGTCTTGGTTCAGAAACCTTTGAACCTCCTGAGACTTCACACGGCCTTCTAAACTTTCTTGTGTGACCTTCTCATTTTAGCATTCCCCATTAATTCAGATGTTTTCCAGAATGTAAGTAAGCTGCTAAGTGCAGGGTGGGGGTGCCCTCCATTGGTTCTGGGGAGAAGCATCGCTGTTTCTCTGGGTGGAGCTTCCCGCCCACCATGATGGTGTGCTCCAAGATGCAGCAGAGTTCCTTGGCAGAGGTAACCGTCGAAGGTCTGTGTCTCAGTAGCAGGGTGGCTGTGGCTGTGTGGCCTCGCAGCCATACCAGACCCTCGCCATCAATGGCACCACGGAGAGGAGCGGGAGGGGGAGGACTGGGATCTGTCTCCAGAGTCACAGCTGTGCTTCCGAGCCTGTGTCGTCCGTTTGTAACTAGACATGCAGAGAAAGTCTTGGAGATAAGCAGGAGACGGTGTCTGTCCCTAATGAGCTCAGGCGTGCTCTTGAGAGGGTCAGGTTTCTGTGCGCTTGATACAGACTCCGCCTGGCTGTGGCAGTGCAGGTGACTGCTGGGCTTTGGCAAGGCTGCACCCACTGTCCATCTGAAACGGCCCCCTTCCCAGGCTCGCGGTGCCAGTTGGGCACCCAGGCCTGACTTTCCACCAGGACGGAGGCCCTCTGTCTGTGTTGGGGGAGAGGTCAAGGAAGGGGGAGGTGGGGGTCCCGCTTTATTGCCCTATCCAATGCCACGCAGGGTCAGCACTCAGGAAACATGTGCTGTGTGGGTCAGCGATTGAGTTCAGAAACCTGGAAAATTCAGCAGTGCAGGCTTTGGGCATGACCCATCCCGCCCTGGGGCTCTTTCTCTGAATTTCCTTCCATGGCATCCTCTTCATCCCAGGGGTCCCTGTCCCCGCACGGCTGTTGACAGCTTCACAGCTTCCTAGCTTCCTCTGCCTCCCCTCCCAGGCCCTGGTGTGGCTAGGGCAGCTAGTGGCTGTGCAGACCCCACAGCCAGTAGATGGTTGGTACCAATGCCTTGGGCCTGGGTTACCTGAGCCAAGGACTCCAGTGCAGGGCTGAGCTCACCCCGAATGTCTGGAGTGGAAGGCCTTGGGTTGCAGAGGGGCGGGAGTTGGATATCGAAGGACAACCTGCAAAGCAGAAGGGGAAACGAGTGTGCTGGACGGGCAGCTGGAGGATCGTGTGCAGCGCCTTGGACCCAGAGCAGACCCAGAGCTGGCATGGGGAATCCGGTGACACGGCCACCGTGGAAGTGGGCAAAGTTACAGGTTTCAGACCGACATGGATGGGCTGGTCTAAAACGATCCTCCTTTTCCTTTAATCCTAGCAACTGCTGGCTTACGGAGTGGGGGAGTGAGATCTGTGGTGGCTGGGAGGAGAGACAGGGATTTTAATTAAACCCCTCTTTCTGGGAGAGGGGAGTAGCCATCTCTGTAGGACGGTGAGCATCATCATCTCTGGCAACACAGGCTACGGTAACGAAACATCATTGACTGAGTGGCTTATGATCAACAGGAATTTGTTTCTCACAGTTCTAGAGGCTGGAAGGTGGGATCAGGGTGCCGCATGGGTGGGTTCTGGTGTGGGCTCCTTCCTGTTTTGCACACACCTTCTCTCTGGCCCTGACACAGTGGGAGGGTGAGGGATTTGCTGGGCCCCTTTCTGAGTCACAAACCCCATTCACGGGCCTCCAGCCTCAGGAACTCATCACTTCCCAAAAACCTCCTGATAGCATAGCATTGAGGGTGAAGATTTCAACCTGTGTTTTGGGAGACAGGCAGGCAGCTTGTAACCATCACCCTCTTTGTGTATTTCTGACTCAAAATTGAGTCTGCATTCGGCTCTCCAGGGGACAGAGCCTGTGTGGACACTGAGCAAGGTCAGAGTTGCAAGCATGTACACATTGGGGTCAGGCGAGCTGCCAGGGGTGCGAGAACGGGGTCTCAGCATCAATTGGAGAGGCTTTCCCGGCAAATGTTCTCATAAGCTATCCTGGCAACATTTGCTTTTCACAAAGAGTCGATCAGGCAGTGCGGGCAGCAGGTGATGTTGCCAGAAGCTTGGAACAGATGGGCAGCAGAGAAGAGACAGAGGGAGGCCACGACCTCGGGGTGCTCAGCAGTGCCAAGTGTCTGCCCTCCAGGCCTCACGCCTGTGACTGTGCAGAGACTGAGCCAACTGGGGCTTGCCAGCCAGTGTGGCTCTCATGTGGGTGATTATCAGGGTGTGCTTTCTATGTAATGTTCCCTCAACCCCATGCCCACCCCACCAATTTCTGTGCCTAGCAGAAATCATGCTGTGTTTCCTTGATGAAGCATTGAATTTCCTTTGGAGGTGTAGGAATAGCACAATTTGGCTCACGTCAAAATACTTTGCAGTGAAGCTGCACGGAAGAGGATTCTAGGCTTCCATTTGACGTTTTAGACAATGCCTGAGTGTTACACGGTCCTCTTGCCTGTTAAAAAGCACCAGAAGAGAAAGGCTACTGGTTAATAAAGGAGACTTTCTACATTAGCACAGAGTGGGTGGCTTGAGATAAATTCAGTGTAACATAGGTGTGTTTGTAAGTCGTCAAAGGGACCATCTCTCTGCTGGTGACACATGTTTTCTGGTATTGATTTTCTGAAAAAGGATGACTGGCATTTGGTAGAATCACTGCAAAATTCACCTGGAAGGTGTCCACATGGTGCCTTGTTTCCTCCTGACATTCTGGGCACCACGAGGAATTATTCCTGTCTTTACCACTAGCAGGAGACTTTTCCTGAACACCTGCTCCTCTTTGGCATTGTAGGTGTGAAGGGGTCAGAGCGACCCTGTCTTCATGGAGCTTTCAGACACCGTGAGGACAGTGTGGCATGAGTGTCAGGCTTGGGTGGGATGGAGGCTTTCCCCAGAAAACAGCTGCTGATTCCAGGACGGCCCTCGACCCCTCCTCCCTCTGTTCTTCTGCCTCATGTCTGAATTAAGGCTGTTCTATCATAGTGGGGGTGTCATGTTAACTGGAAGTGTGCTTTTGCTCTGGGTAGTAAGTAAATTAATGGTAAATTTGCCAAGGACAGCGAGGTTTGATTTGATGAATCCAGTGAGGGAAAAGGAGAAGGGGCTTGGCTGGGTGGGGACATGTGTGATGGGAGCAGAAAGGAACAGCCATGCAGGCTGGTAGGATGGAGGGGCCGCACCCTCATTTCCATGGGGTCCATCGACGTTTGTGCCATTAGACCTGAACCTCTGTCTCTACTTCTAAAACCCACATAGTGAGGAAGCCCCTGATGGGCCTGAGCTGTTACTTCCTGTGGCCATTGCTGGGAAGTGCCCTGGATGCCTCTCCTGGCTGGTGACAGGCCTGGGCCTGGACACTGGGTTTGTCCTGAGTTGTCACTTCTTGTGGCCATTGCTGGGAAGTGCCCCGGATGCCTCTCCTGACTGATGATGGCCCCGGGCCTGGACACGGTTCATCCTGAGCTCTGCGAGGGGCTTGGGCTCCATGCACAGCAGGCACCTGCTTATCCTTTTGGACATGAGATGTTGGCTCTCAGCTTGGAGGCCACCGCGATCTGGGTGTGGTCAGGACTGGCTCATCCTTTTGGGAACAGAGCACCTGCCTGGGGGCCCCTCTGAGGTGCATAACCCTGCAGTGCCCTCACAGGATCCCCTGTCCTCCAAGGACTTCCAGCCATTCCCCTGGACCCTCAGGTGAGGGAGTCAAGTGTGGTGTGTTTGTCATAGGCGCGGGTGCAGAGGACACCACATGTCTGCTCATGCAAAGACCTGAGGTGCTACATGGACTCAGTTCCAGGGGGGCCGTTGGCATCTGGGGGCCTGTGGGTGTCTTTCCACTGACAGGAAATAATGGGTGGCCCATGTTACCTTTTCTGTCTTTTTTTGCCAAAAAGCCCTAATGCCAATGTCACTGTCCCGCTGTGGGAACCGCCCATCTCAGGCTTACTGGCCCTCCTGTTTCTGGGCTGTTGCAGTGTTGTGTTGGGATAACTGTGTTAACTTCATTTGAATTTTCTTCCTGTTCTTTTGGAATAAGTGTTGATAGCGTGTGCTGCTTGTTTACCCCAGAGGTGAGGATGTCCTTTAGGCCTGGAGGAGCACAGCCCATGCAGGGAGGTGCCGGGTCTTGGCCTCTCGTGTCATCCGCAGCCCTCACTGCAGGTCAGCTCTTCGCTCCTCAAGCACTCGGCCGGGGTCACGGGCTGCTCACTCTGCTCTTTGAGATCCTCGGAAAAGGTGGTGTTTACACTGAAGGGAGATTGGGGGTGTGCGGCTGATTTTAAATAGGAGGAAATGACGGTAACAGAATGAGCAATGCCTAGCACTTAGTCTCAGGCTAGAGAAATTGTGTTTTAGAAGGAAGTTATCCCCAACTCCGGTTTTCTTCAAATTAAATCTTTTAAAGAGTTCGCAAATATAAATAGTTAAAGCCTAAAACTGTGCAACAGAAGGCCTAGAGCCCAAGCCACTGCCACCTCTGTCTCCAAGACACCACAGAAACTTGGTCCTCCTCCTCAGAGAACTCCCCTTATACTCCTCCCTCCACAGCCCTCTTCCTCCCCCTCCCCTTCTTCCTCCCCCTCCCTTTACCTGGACAGCCCTCCTCCCTTCCCTCCCTTCCTCCCCTTCCACCCCTTCCTCCCCTTCTACCCGTTCCACCCCTTCCACACCTTCCTCCCCTTCTTTGGACAGCTTTCTTCCTCTTCTTACCCCTCCCTGTCCTTGGGCAACCTCCTTGGAACTCTGGTTGAAAGTCATTGGTCTGTGGGTCTGCCCATTTGACACATGAGCACGCTGAGGCCCAGGCACAAGTGACTGACTCAGACCCCCGCAGAGGCTGACCCATCATGGATGCTGTCTCCTGCCTCCCATACCACCAGGTTATCCCTAATGGAAGAGAATCAATGATTCTGCTTCACTGATCTCCAGGGAAAGCTGGTAGATAACAGGTTATAAACACGGGAATGTTTTGGAAAAGCTGTCTTCCACTTGTCAGCTCCATCTCTCCTGCCCGGAAGATGTAGGGAAAACCTGCCTTCAGCCCGCCCTCATCCCATAACAGGACAGAGGACAAAGGGGAAGAGACCCAAGTCCTGTCAGTGCCCTCAGGAAACCCCCAGTTTCATCCTCATGGTGGAAGTAGAAATCATCCCCCTGGACTAGATCTTCCCGGGAAGCCCCTCCACTCTGAAAGCGAGGAATCTGCTTTGAACACACACACATTCTTGGTGCTATCAATTTCTGCAGCCGAACCCTGCATACGTGGCCCATTGATCTTGCTAGTCTGGTGTTACTGGGTCCTGGGAGTTTCTGTGGGCTGATGGCAGGTGTTTACCATTGTGTTTAGAGAGGAGAATAGAACTTTATTGTGTCGAAATCAGATGATAACCATTGCCATGTGATTCCTTGGGTTGGTTCGGGTCGGGGGTTGCTCAACGCTTTTCCTGAGGGCTAAGTTCTTGTTTGAGACCGTCTCACTTTGTCGCCCAAGCTGGAGTGCAGTGGTGCGATCTTGGCTCACTGCAACTTCCGCCTCCTGGGTTCAAGCAGTTCTCCCTGCCTCAGCTTCCCAAGTAGCTGGGATTATAGGTGTGAGCCACCATGCTTGGCTAATTACAAAAATGTTTAATACAGGCTGGGTTTTGCCATATTGGCCAGGCTGGTCTCAAACTCCTTGCCTCAAGTGATCAGCCCACCTTAGCCTCCTAAAATTCTGGGATTACAGGCTTTACCCACTGTGCCTGACCCAATCCTGACATCTTTTAAAGCTGCTTTCATGTACCAAAAGCCAGTCTATGTTTGAAAATCAGTCTTGAAGAGCCTAGGAGGAGAGGGATAAGCTTCAGCTAGGTAAATAACTATACATAT
>NW_016804159.1:12212-23829 GCF_001698545.2 Rhinopithecus bieti
GCCTATGTTAAAATATGGGCCAAAATCTACCGCAAATGTTAACTCTTCTGCTTTGCGTTTTATATCCATTTATGGCTATTCTTTCAGTATTAAGATTTTTAAAGATTCTTTTCATAATTATGGACAAATTGCTATGAAAACTCAGCTGCAGTTGTAACACTTTAACGAACTAATTGCATGACATTATTTTTCCCAGAGGCATTTTGGATAGTTACATAAGTAATGTTTATCTCTTTGCCAGAAATCTTTTTTTTATTTTTTCCAGAACAGAAACCTGAAAAGAAACACTCCTTTGCATTAAGTGCTATTTCACGGTGTGACAATCAATTTTTGAATGTGAGAACAAGATCATCGTGTATTTTGGGGATAATTCTTGCTTAATAGTGATAATGCTAAGTGTTAAAATTATGGAACAATTTGTTTCTTTGAAAATTACTATTTGCCTGCTCACCAGGTGGGAGCTGATGAGAACGTGGATGTAAAAATTAAATTGTATTTAGCTTGTATAAAAGAAGTTAAAAAAAAAACTGTTCTTTGGTTTGTGCTACTACTGAAGTTGCTTAGCTGTGGAAATGAGGTTATTGCAGGCACCTAGAATTTTATCTCCTTCACTTCTACAATGGGAAGCAATTCTCCAACAAGCACAGGAATCTGACTTTCTGACACTGAGACTCCTAGGCATCGAGCCCCATGAAAGGGATGGTGATTATGTGAGCATTGGCTTTGATGTGGGCATCCTCCAAGCTGGACACAGGGACAGGGAAGGGCAGAACAGGCCCCTCAGGAGCCATGAGAAAATAAAGTGTTGGCAGCAGTGGTGGTGAGGGTTGGTGTCAGGGGCCAAGAGGAGGTGGCGAAGGGAGCATGTGCCTCAAGGCAACCCTGGACCCCGAGGTCCCTGCAGTGAGGTCTGGTCTGCAGGGGACGTGAACGGCCACGCGGTGAGGCCCACAGCCTGGACGTGCCTGCCTCAGAGCTCTGGTGGACGTTGCAAATGGCCCCACAGGGTTGCAGTGCACATTCCTCAGACAGAGAAGACGCTCGGAACTGTTCCCAGCACAAAGCCAGGGCCCTGTGAACAGTGGCCACTGCTGTCGTGACGGAGTGCCATCCAACTGGGGGCATTTGCTCTGCTCAGTTCATTTAATTAGGCCAGGAATGGGGTTGCCCTGCCTTCAACAAGCTTGACGCATTGAATGAGGACTCAGTCAATAATGTACTCTGTAAATACACTCTCCCGGCTAGAGTGACCAAAGCCCAGGAAATGGGTGGTCCTTCAGTATTAGCCAGGTGTTTGTGGTGGGGACAGCTGTGCGGCTGCCAGAGTGAATGTGACCAGGAAGCCGTTGTTCCCCCCAGAGGTGGCTAGGATTCCTGTTACATGTGCCATAGGCAGAAGGTGGGCACTACTGGGGAACTTGCTCATGTCCCTGTTTTCTGATTGGAAATTCAAGGTTTCTGAGCATCCTACGTCGAATTTGTACATTGCTGAGACTGTACACATTTCAACACTTGTTTTTTTCTGCTTTTCAGATCTATACAACCTGGAATTTGGCCATGGCTTCCAGGACAGGCTGGATGCAGAGTGAAGTCCTCTCCTCACTGTCAATGTTTGCAGATGTCTTTTTGTATAAACTTTGTATTTCTTGAGAGTTTCAATTAGGTTTTAACTTGACTAGACATTTAAAATTGCCATGCACATAACTCTACCAATTACAATCGTGAGCTAACATGGGTTTTTGGTTTTACTATGATGAATGTTTAACATTTGCATGCTGGATGTGGGGGTGGAGGTCATTTATCTGCTTTTCATTTCCTTCTTGGTTATAGTGAGTGACTTTCAGGTAAGGTGTGGAACAAGTAAGGTACTTTCAGGTAAGGTACAGGGTGAAATGCAGGCTGCAGTGTGGGGCAGTGGACGAGAGGCATGGGCCGTAGTGTGCACAGTGAATGAGAGTAAAGAGATTTCCATCCTAGAGGGAAACACACAACAAACAACTTAAAAAACTGATCATCTATCTTACATGAGGTCCAACAAACTCAGTTGGCCAAGTTTAACTTCCAAGTTAACTAAGCAACTTTTCCCATGTCATTAATTTAGTAGCTTAAGTTTAAATATATTTTTTGTCTAAAGCAAGTCATAAATTCTAAAATGAATGACTAAACACGTAATAATTTAGGCATACAGCACCTGAAGGGAAAACTGCCAGTATGCTAAAGTATTGGATACAGATGCTTAAAAAATATAGTGTAGCATTCTTACAATGCATGTGTTTTTAGCATGTAACTTGGTGAGTAGTTTTGAGCTATATTTGTAGGAATGTGTATCTTAAATACTTCAGGGCACCACTGCAGATATGTGCATGAGATGTATAATTACTGAATGTTCTTCTCCCTTCCCTTAAATGAAAAACATTAGCTCCCTTTATTTTATTTTATTTATTTATTTTTTTTGAAGTGGACTCTCACTCTTGTTGCCCAAGCTTCAGTGCAGTGATGCAAATCTTGGCTGACTGCAGCCTTCACCTCCTGGGCTCAGGTGATCCTCCCACCTCAGCTTCTGAGTAGCTGGGACTAGACACATATCACCAAGCCCAGCTAATTGTTGTTGTTGTTGTTGTATTTTTAATAGAGACAGGGTTTTGCCATGTTTTCCAGACTGGTCTCGAGCTCCTGGGCTCAAGCAATCTGCCCGCCTCAGCCTCCCAAACTGCTGGAATTACAGACGTGAGCACCACATCTAGCCCATTTTTTTTTTCCTTCCAGGATTAGAAGGTGACTTTCAGAAAAACCTTCAACCTTGCAAACTTAATTTTCCATAATAATATGCCTCTAGGATAAAAACAAGACAGAAACAAAGAAGTATTTGTGGACTGCAGTTAAAATTTTTCAACACAACATAGCTTAGGAAGGTTGACATTTACAAAGAGCAGGAAGTCTGTTCAGTGCCTTATAGGCACTGGGAATGGTGATCTGTGTGCGACCCTAACGTGTGCGGCGTGCTGAGACGTGATCATGGTGCTCATGCTTTTACCGAGGGTCTCCTGGGAATACCAGAGGCTCTTCTTCTGCAGTCCGCCAGCCAGGCAGCAGCTGCTGGAGAAGGAACAAACAGCAAAAGACAGATGTACAAAAGACAGGTGTTATTGTGGCATAGAGGTTGAAACCAGGCTCACTTTGTTCTTACAGTTTTAAAAAACTAATAATGAAGTCCTTAAATATATATTGCATTTCAGGATTTTAAAGCAGTTGTGGGTGTGCCTGTGTCTCTCTCTAGCTCCCGTTCAGGTGCTCCCTGCGAAGAGAACTTAGAGACACCACCTTTCCTTGATGAGGTGACAGGGCCTGGAAAGGTGTGAACCCTGTGGTGTGGGGGGGGACTGACCTGGAGGGATGCTGGGTCAGCGTGGGGATCCACCCGCACTCCACGTTCCTGTAGGGAATCCACAGTTCTAAGTCTTTATGACATGGATAAAATGAACCTGGAAGAGGCGTTATTTTTTAAGATGTGCCATGCTATTTTTTCCTACTTTTCCATGTTTAAGCAGCATTGAAGGATAAGGCACTAGTAGCATGTTGGTTTGGAAACAATGTTGTTGGTTATTTTACGTTGAATCTGACCTTAAGGTTGCCTGGTAACAGAAGTTTTCATTTAACAACATGGGACTCTGTTGAATCTGTTGCCCCATTGGCTGAGCCGCCTGAAATCAGTGCGGTGACAGCTGAAGAGGCTGCTTCCCCTTGGAGGAAGCCACTGGATTGGCCGGAGGCACTGTCCTTGATTGAGGGAGTGAGACGGGTTTGCAGGGACCCCAGGCAGCACCTGAGGCTCTCTCCTGCCCCCTGCTGGATGGCCAAGCAGCCTTGCGACAGTGTGCTCAGCGTGAATGTTCAAGGGGCAGGCCAAGGCTTTTGTTCCAGAAACACTGACTTCAGAAACAGCCAGCCCTGTGTGTTGAGCATGGCAAGAAAGACTTACGTGTGTCTTAAGCCTCTTGAACAAAGCAAGTTGATGTTTCAAATGCATCTCAAAGGCTAATGACTTTGCTATGATCAATATTCAGGAGAAAATAGGGTTTGATGAAATAAACAAGAGTGGCAAGTGACGTGCTTGTGCCCCGTATGACTAAGCGATGTCCTGGCAGTTCCACACCACGGCCTCTGAGCAGCCAGTGTGCAGATACTGGGTCAATTTAGATATCCCTGATCTCTACAGAGATTTGATCAGACAGGCCAGGAGCAGATAAACACAAACGGTGACTGGAAACCCTGGCACACGGAGGCACTGGAAACAGCAAGCTGCTATTAACATCATAGTGAGAGGCAATCGCCTGCTCTCTTAGGAGTGTCAGCTTCTTTTGCTTCTAGACTTTCATCTGCGTTACAATACAGTTTTGTTCAGTTTATCCCCATTACTCTGCTGTCTTCGCTGTTAAAGTCTCAGCCAGCACTTAGCTTTGACACTGTAGGAATTTGACTGTCCGGCTGACCAGGCCTGCCTGGCATGGCTCTAAAGCAGGTGAGAGCTTTCTGGAAGGCAGTGACGAGAACCCGAGGCAGGAAAGAGTGTCGCTGGTCCACATACGGCAGTGCACCTGCAGCAGAGCATGTACGTGCACGTTCAGGCTAAGCAGGTGTAGGAAAGAACCGCCTATGATTAGTCACTTAAAATGCCACACACCCAACCCTTGAGACCCTAGGACATACAGTCGTAGGGGTCTTGGAGATAGCAGGTGTGTTGAAGTCTGATTTTCTCACTTAGCTTTCCAGCAGCATTTTCCTCTGTAAGCTGGGGCTAACAACTGTCCCGCATAGATTTGTGAATGGAACCAATGCGTGTAAAGTGGGGTAGCCCCCAGGACCTAGGAAGGACTCGTGGTCAGTGTCGGTGGTCAGGCACGCTGTACGGGTCCCCCAGGAAGACGATTGCTACAAATAACTCCCTCCATTTGATGTCACTGAATGTAAAAGGTGGGACCTTCTCTGATGTGTCTGGTTTGCTACAGGCCACGCTGCACCCCTTGGTTCCTGAGCCCTGGGCTGAAGTATGCCCTGCTGCATCGCCTGTGCCGCTTTTGCTGTGTAACGAGAGCTCCTGCCCTGGGAAGCTTCCTCACGCCTGACAAGCACCACAGGCTGCAGCAAGACCTGTCCGAAGCATGGACTGGGAGGAGCCCATGGTGATCCTGTCCTCTCCAGGCTGGGAGTGACTTTGTGGGGTTTGTCAGCCCTTCCCTCAGGTGTCCTGTGTCTCATGGGTCAGCCGACGAGCCCCGTCAGATGCCTCTCTCCTGTCTGGATGAGCACTCTCCAAAATGCTGCCTCCACCCAGATCTCTTGGCGCAGAGTGAGGCCACATCTGCAGACCTTACCGCAGAGTCCCGAGGCATTCGGCAAGAAGAGGAGTGGGCTGCTTGTGAGTTCCCACTGCAGAAGCCAGTTCTGCTCCGTACTCTGCATTTAGGGTGCCAAATGTTCAGACCTGCTGTGTCTATCAGGGACCATGGTGGGGTGGTGGGGGGGGGGGGGNTGGTCTTGGACAAGCTCCCTAGTTTCTCTGAGCTTCCGTTTGATTGTAAAACCAGGATGCTGCCCGAGTCTGAAGATGTCAGTGTGTGTGGGAATGCCTGGCGCAGTCACTATGGGTTTTCCTTCAGCCTCCTCCGTGCCCCTCCCTGGGTCAATCAGTATCCATGCGTGCCACAAGTAAATTACGGTCCCTCCGAAAAACCAATTGATCCCTAGTTTTATGGTCAAGCATGGTGAGTGTCCCTAGTTTTATGGTCAAGCATCGTGAGTGTCCTTGCCAGGAAATGCCACTAGATGTCTTGGGCCTGCTCCTCTACCTCCACAGCAATCCCCGGAACAGGCTGGTTCAGGACGTGGGAGGTGGGAGTCGGTGTTGTAGCTAGGACAGGCTGAAGTCAAAGGCTCATTTATTCTGTGAGGGGTGATCAGGATGACACATCAAGAGGAGCCAGGTGGCTGACCCTGGAGGTGGATGGTCGGGTCGGAGTGGCCACCCTCCAGCACGTGTTTCAAGGGATGCCTTCCTTGGGTCACGCAGCCCTGATCTGTAGTGCACAACTTCCCAGCTCCAGACAATCTGGTCTTGCTGTCTCCTTCCAAGAAGGTACGTGTGGTGCAGTTGCCTTTAAGCGGCTCCTGCTAGACACCGCAGGGTGGCAGCAAGCAAGCATGGGTGGCTTTTTTCTTACGTTGACCAAAATACGAGGGGCCAGCTTTGCATGATCCTATTCAGCATCACACGTGTGCATCGGCCACTCACCTATCCATCTGCCACAGACAGGCTGGACCAGACCATTGAGTGATCTTTGCGGCAAAGAGCCTAAAGGGCTCACAGGAAACCCGGAACCAGCGCAATGGTAACAGAGCAGCAATACCTGTCATTGATCAAGTGGTATTCTGGTCCAGAGGTGGTGTTAAGTGATCCAGTTCGGTTAGCACTCTTAGAATTAACCCCCTTTTTGCCTATCAGGAAATCGGGGATGGAGGGCATTAATGCCGGGGAGCAGGGAGTAAGGGGACACACAGAGGGGCTGAGGGGCTGGGCACTCTGAGCCCACGGATCTGCCCACAGGCCTCGGCTGCACAGGAACCAGAGCTGCTGCTCTTGGTGGGGTTGAGGAGCTCTGGGGAAAAGATGGAGGCTGACGTGTGTAAGATTTGGATATTTTCAGAAGAGATTTTCAGCCTGGAATGAGGGTGTAAGTGACTGAATCGGAGTGATGAGCCAGAAAGCCTGGCTGCAGGAGCTTCCCTGTGGGGTGAGGGAGGAAGGCCTTGGGGGTGCATGGCTGAGCAGAGGCACTGGGTCGCCAGGAGCCACCCCGGGCGTGGAAAGGGGTAGAAACACAGCGCCCTGCACTGCAAGGGCACCGAGATGTGGTTGCGGTTCTTCCTCACCGTGACAGGCACAAATGGTGCTGATGGTGGAATGCACGGACTCTGCTTCCAGAGAACTCCTCCTGTCTTTTAAAACCTGGTCCACTCGTTTAAACTTGGTGGCCTCAGGTGAATGGTCAGAAACAGTTTCTGATGAGGTTGCAGAGACTGTGTGTGGCCTCTGATTGTGTGCCGCCTCTAATTGTGTGTGGTCTCTGATTGTGTGTGGTCTCTGTGTGTTGCCTCTGGCCTCTGTGCGGCCTCTGATTGTGTGTGGACTCTGATTGTGTGTGGTCTCTGATTATGTGTGGTCTCTGATCGTGCTCAGCCTCTGATTGTGACCTCTGATTCTGTGTGGTCTCTGTGTGTGGTCTCTGCACGGCCTCTGATTGTGTGAGGTCTCTGATTGTTCACGGCCTCTGTGCGCGGTCTTTGATTGCGGGTTGTGTGAGTTTCCCGGGATTAAGCAGATGAGCCTTATGCTAGGGCAGGTGTTCCTTGTGTTGGGCACATGGAGGAGCAAGTTTAACCCATCCCCTCTTTGAGAATGGCAGGGCAGTAACAGAAAGGCAGCTGATTTATACATGGCCATCCTTGTGAGGTGATGACCTGAAAGGTTTACTGTTTTCCTGGAAAGCTGCTCTGAGCGTCACCATCACTGGTCATGGACAGCAGCTCAGAAGCCCACTTAAGGTGCAGGGAGGGACCGGCGCTGGTCACCCTGATGGCCAGGCGATGGCTGCTTTTGCACAAAGCTGGGGTCAGAGTTAATTTGGGCAGTGTCGGCTTTGATTTAGGTCAAGACTTTGTCAGCTTTGATCTAGTCTTCCTAAAATACTAGCCATGAAAGCTTTCATAGATTGTAATTCTTTGGGAGGTTTACATGTGGTTTTTAGATGTTTAAAGCATAGAGCACATGGCCAGTGTTGAATTACATTTTGTTCAGTGTAACTGATAGGACACTGGGCCTGAGTCCCAGGCCTGCCACGGGGTTCAGGGAGCTTCAGAGAGAGGGATACGTGTGCTCAAGTTTTCGCAGATGGGATGGGACATTGGCACCGGGCTGGAATGCTCTAACCTTCAATCTCCAGTCATCGGTACTGAAAGGAATGTGCAGGAACAAACTCACCTGTGCGCACGCATATCGTTTTCAAAGATGGATGAGCTTTTGGGAAATATCTAAAGACTTTTCAAGTTTTGAAGGAAGATGGGATGACACTGGAAATGTAGAGAGTCTCGGCTGGTGACCAGGTGCATCACCACATGCATGGTCCCTAACCTTGCATGCCTCTGACTGGACACAGTGGGTCCCTGACCTCACACACCTCTGATCCCGCACAGCGGGTGACCAGGTCTGTAACCTTGAAAGCTTCTGATTGGGCGCAGCTGGTGACTAGGTGTGTAACCTTGCCTGGCTCTGATTGGACACAGCAGGTAACCAGGTCCCTAACCTCGCACACCTCTGATTATGCACAGCAGGTGACCAGGTCCATAACCTCACACTTCTGTGCACAGCGGGTGACCAGGTTCCTAACTCAAAAGCTTCTGATTGGGTGCAGCTGATGACCATGTCTGGAACCTCGCACGGCTCTGACTGTGCACAGCGGGTGACCAGGTCCCTAACCACACACACCTCTATTCATACACAGCAGGTGACCCAGTCCATAACCTCACACCTCTGATTGTGCACAGCGGGTGACCAGGTCTGGAACCTCGCACACCTCTGATCATGCACAGCGGGTGACCAGGTCCATGACCTCACGCCTCTCTGTACTGTGGGTGACTAGGTCCATAACCTCACACCTCTGATTGTGCACAGCTGGCGGGCGCAGGACCCACTTCAGTGAGGAGCTGACTTCCCAGGTGTGAAGGGGAAATGCTGTGTGGCTCGCTAAGCCCCTCCATGCTTTGGGGGCTCCAGGCTGTGTCTGGCAAGTAGGATGTTGTCCCAGGAAGCCGCTGTGTGTTGGGGAGGGGAGGCAGCTGTTGGGTGGAAGTAGGATGTTGTCCCAGGATGCCTCTGTGGGGAGGGGTTGGGGGACAGGAGGCAACCGCAAGGTGGAAGCAGGATGTTGTCCCAGGAGGCTGCTGTGTGTGGGGGTGGGAGGCAGCTGCAGGGTGGTGAGGGCATGTGTATATCTGGGAGTGGCCTGATCCATGCCTTCTGCACGTGAGTTCTGGCAATTCTCTTCCGGCATGCTGGTGTATCATTCAGTGCCGCCATCACATTTGAGATGAACTGTGCTCTGTGAGTGACCCTGCCCCGCTGCTGTCCCAACCCCTGACACAGCACAACTTCACTCTCAGAAGATGTCATGGATGATTTGCTTTAATGTGACCCCCAGAGCAAATGCCAGAGAAAAGGCAAGTAGGCAAGGCAAAAAAAACTTTATTTACAAGCCAATGTGAGGGAGGGGCGAGGTTCACCGGTCTCCGGCGGTGGAGGCCGACAAAGTCACTCCAGCATTCTCGGGCGAGGTTCCTAGGTCCGCACAGGAGCAGGGGCCAAGGAAGTTCGCACCGGCGTTTTCAGATGAGGTTCCTGGGTCCCGCGTATGAGGAGGGACCAAGGAAGTTCGCTCCGGCATTCTCGGACGAGGTTCCTGGGTCCCGCGCACGAGGAGGGGCCGAGGAAGTTCGCTCCGGCGTTCTCAAACGAGGTTCCTGGGTCCCGCGTACAAGGAGGGGCCGGGAGCGGCTTTTATGTCCTGGGCCTGGGAGTGGGAGGGCAGTGGGCGGGACATAGGCGGGTCGGGGGCGGGGCGGTAGGCGTGGCTAGGCGGTTCCGGTTCTTCTCTGTCGGAGGTCGGGTTGCACCTGCACAATCGACCCATGTCTTTCCCAGGCGCGGGAAAGTTGATGGTGAAGAACCCGGAACTGCTCCATCTTGCCTCCGTTTGTCCAAACAGTCCAACCTTTTATTGATAATAGTGATAAGGAGCGGCGTGGTCTGTCTCGCTACTTCCTGCTGTTAAGGGACGTCATTAAGGTTGGGGTCTATGGTTGGTATTTGGACGTATGGATGAAGAAGCATCTGGTTGAAGGTGACGTGCGTGATCTCTTGAACTTTGGCTCAGAGAAATTTGATTAAAACAGGAGCGAGACATAAGACAAAACAGAGGATTAGTATGGGAATTAGGAACGGGAGCATCTGCTGTATTACGGGCAGCACCATACCAGTGGTCCGGGGGTGAAGGGGGTATTGTAGGTTTTTAATTCTGCTTTAATCCTGTTTAGAGTTTGGATGATAGTGTCTACTAGGCCTGACTTGTTTACGTAATAGCAGCATTCTTCTCCTAAGAAGAGACATGTTCCTCCTTTTTCAGCAGTAAGTAAATCCAATGCTTGCCTATTTTGTGCTGCTACCTGGGCCACTGACGTAATTTGACGCTGCAGAGAGGCCAGGCTTTCAGCTGAAGCCTCTATGGTCTCTCGGATTTGAGCTGCTAGAGATTGGGTAGACTGTACCGAGTGGGCAAGTGCCCCAGTTCCAAGCCCTGATGCCACTAAGGAGGCAGCCAGGGAGACTCCGATGACGAGGGGAAGGAAGACAGCCCATTTTTGGAGATCATTAGGAGGAGGGTTAAATTGTATGACGAGTTCAGCTACTTCTGCTTTGCTATATAAGGTTAAACTAGGTACTAGGGGCACTGGGACACAAAGGGATTGACCAATGGATATGTGATTAAGAACCTTGAAGAGGGTTTTGTTGCACCAGAAATAACCTCCGATGGGAGCCGTCTGGGTCTTAGTGGGTGGCTGGGTATAGTTACAGCAGGAGGTGTTTGGGGTAGAGTAGCAGAAAGGAAGGATTGGACTTTCTGGGCTTTGGTATAGTGGGACTTGGAGTAAGAACGGTTTTTGGGAGGTGCCTATGGAATTAGTTGTAGCCCTGAAAGCAGTAGGTAAGGGGACTGCCACTAAGAGGGCTTTTTCAAGGGCCGCACAGAGGAAACAGTGGGAGAGATTTGTTAGGTTGGCTGCCCATGTTAGGTTTAACCCTTGACCGACTAGTTTTAACCATAAGAAGGGGTCCTTATTGGAGGAGTGTAATTGATCTTGTAAGGCCTGTCCTTGTGCTTGTATGGCTAAGGTTAAATTCTGTAGGGCTTGTATGTTTTGAGGAAGGGATTTTTGCTGGACAAGTGTTCTTTTTATCAGGAGAGTAGCCATGGGATATGAACTAAGGATTGTGTAGCCTGTGTAGAGTCCACCTTTGACTCCATCTGCCCATCGGGGGTCCCATGGGTCCTTGATATTTAATTGGTATTGAAGGGGGGTTCGTTGATTCGCAATGGTGAAGAGAGCAGTGGGTTTCGTCTGTCTCAAGGTTGCATAATGGATCTTACAATAAATATAAGGGCATCCTAGGTTCTTTTGTTTCCAGTAAGTCTTACAATTGTAATGTGTCTGATCATGCAGGAAGCAGAGAGCCTTAGCTCCGGCCGCACTGCAACACGATAGGGTGAAATTTATAGTAAGATGGGGTTGGCAGCCTGAAGGGGGGCAGTCAGCAGTGCCTTGTAGCTGTGAGTGCTGTTTATTTTTGTGTGACCAAGTTTCAACTATAGAGAATCTCCATATGAAAGTTGGGTTAGTAATAGAGATTGAAATGCAAGAAAAAGATAGTAATATAAGTATGAAATAGTACTTCATCTTCAGTGTAATCACAGGGTACACCTTGTCACTGAAGATGTTCTATAAAGGTAAG
>NW_016804159.1:25190-47142 GCF_001698545.2 Rhinopithecus bieti
ATCGAGACCATCCTGGCTAACATGGTGAAACCCCGTCTCTACTAAAAACCATACAAAAAACTAGCTGGGCGAGGTGGCGGGCGCCTGTAGTCCCAGCTACTCGGGAGGCTGAGGTGGGAGAATGGCATAAACACGGGAGGAGAAGCTTGCAGTGAGCTGGGATCCGGTCACTGCACTCCAGCCTGGGCGACAGAGTGAGACTCCATCTCAAAAAAAAAAAAAAAGAAAGGAAAAAAAAATCTTTGGTATAAATTGTAGGGTTGGCAGGAAAATCTCCTAGGCGTCCTTCAATCTTTGAAAGATCTGCTAATGAAAAGGGTACATGAACTCTAACTATGCCCTCTGCTCCGGCCACCTCACGCAAGGGTGCTAAGACCACAGGGGGGTTGGAGAGGGTGGGAGTAGGAGTGGGGGCAGTTAGGCAATCTTTAGAGCAGGTATGGGCAGAGATAGGCGAACTACGATGACCAGGAGGAAGTGTCGAGAGGTCGGAGGGAAGTGTAGCCTCAACAATGGTGGGAGATCCTGAGGAGGGAGGTGGGACAACTGCGAGAGCGGGAGGGGGAGGTGGAGCTGAAAGAGAAGGTGGGGCCGAAGCGGGAGGGGGAGGTGGGGTATATGGCGGGAGTGGAAGGGAGGGAGGGGAAGTAAGGTCTTCGGGCAAATCAGACAGGAAAGATGACTCCTCTTTTTCGGACCTTGTTAGGCCTGCGTCCCTAGCCAACATGACTTGAGCCAAGGAACACTGGCCACACAGGTCCGGACGAGAACGCAAGGCCCAAAATCCTTGTATATAATTAATTTCGGACCACTTACCTAAGCGTTGACAAAAACTACTGAGGTTGGTTAAAATGTTACGGTCTAGAGTGCCCTCAGGCGGCCACTGAGACTGATTGTCTAATTTATATTGTGGCCACGCCACAGTGGAGAGGAACACCAGTGGCTTTCGCCTGAGATCTTGTTCTAATTGCAAAGTTTTGAGGTTTTTTAGAAGACACCCTAAAGGGGAGTCTCTAGGTATTTTGGATTGGGGGTTTCCCATTGCCTTACTCTTGCCAATAGGCGGAAATGGAAACTGAACTCTACCTGGCTACAAAGCGTCCTTTGGAGCCACCAGAGACCGGTGAGAGGCTCCTGGAGCCGGAATGGAGATTACCTCCAGGTGGACGTCTCCATCCTGGACGGGTCTCCCACGGAACGGAATGGAGATTACCCCCTGGCGGACGTCTCCGTCCTGGACGCGTCTCCCACGGAACGGAATGGAGTTCCTTTGGGCAGACGTCTCTGCCTTTGTGAACTTCCCTGGGTCAACTGGTGATCAGAAATAAAAAAGCCTTGGGCCTGTGCAGGACTTCTGGCCAAGGAATATGAGAGAGAGGCAAAAGGTACTCACCCCTAGGAGACTTGGAGGTGGGGAAAGCGATGTCCAGGTCCTGATCCATCTGGGGTGTGGAAGGAGGAGACTCCTCAGACCTTGGGGGGCCCTGAGGAGGGATCTCCTCCCGGGTTTCGGCACCAGCTGAGTTGCTTTAATGCGACCCCCAGAGCAAATGCCAGAGAAAAGGTAAGTAGGCAAGGCAAAAAAAACTTTATTTACAAGCCAATGTGAGGGAGGGGCGAGGTTCACCGGTCTCCGGCGGTGGAGGCCGACGAAGTCGCTCCGGCGTTCTTGGGCGACGTTCCTAGGTCCACACAGGAGCAGGGTCCAAGGAAGTTCACTCCGGCATTCTCGGACGAGGTTCCTGGGTCCCGTGCATGAGGAGGGGCCGAGAAAGTTCGCTCCGGCGTTCTCAGATGAGGTTCCTGGGTCCCACGTACAAGGAGGGGCCGAGGAAGTTCGCACTGTGCACCCACCGGGAGCGGCTTTTATGTCCTGGGCCCGGGAGTGGGAGGGCAGTGGGCGGGACATAGGCGGGTCGAGGGCGGGGCGGTAGGCGTGGCTAGGCGGGTTCCGGTTCTTCTCCATCGGAGGTCATGTTGCACCTGCGCAGTCGACCCATGTCTTTCCCTGGCGCATGAAAGTTGACGGTGAAGAACCCGGAACTGCGCCATCTTGCCTCTGTTTGTCCAAACAATGGAGCTTGTGTGCTGTTCGTAAATCTTATGCACATTTGGATGCGTTAGCTTCATGCAGAAGTCCTGCAAGCAGGAGATAAGGGATGCTTGGCTCTAACTGGTCTCCAGGAGTCTCTCTCCACCTGCAGTCAAGGTTACTCAAATGTGTCATCCGAAGGTAACAAGCATGGGAAACGTGTCAGTGCTGTGCCATGTGAGGTGGTTCTGGGAATACCAGTGCACTCTCATTCTGTCAAATGTCATGTCGTGTAGATGTCACAGCCTCCTTTTCCTTGTCACCTGCGTTTCTATTCCCCTGGATTTCTCAAATCTCTGGATTTCTCGTTTCTTTACTCCTCCCGGAAAAAAAAAAAAAAAAAAAAAAAAACCTGTGCCATTGTCCTGTTACCTCTGAACGATGGCTTTTACAGCAGGAGGTGATGGAGCAGCTGTCAGTATAGGCTCATGCAGCATCCTACTAGTCTCAGGTGCACCCAGAGGGAATATAGCTGGGCAGGTGGTCCCCATCTCTTGTGGCATCAGGGGCACCCACAGGAAGCACAACTGGGCAGGTGGCTCCATCTCCACTGGTGTCAGATGCACACAGAGCTCACAGCTGGGCAGGTTGTTTATTGCCAGGAAGTACAGCTGGGGTTCAGCCCAGAGCCTCAGGCAGGAGGTTAACTGATTGGAAAGGTTGAGAACCTTGGCTTGATCACTGAGACACAAATTGTGACAGTAGAAGGTGGACATTCCCCTGTCCATTCCTCAAGCGTTTTGATTTCTCCTGTTTCCCTGAACAGCATCTTTTTAACTCCTAAGATGACTCCTGCATATATATCTGCGTATCCTTGTGAAGGGACTAGAGACACTGCTGGAAAGTTAATAACTCTGTATTGATGAGATGCCAGTTATTAGTCTGTTGCCTTAAAACATCAGTGATTGGAATTGCTCCTCCGAACATGACTGGACGTGTTGCTGTTCTCTGTACGGTTTTCTTTTGGGTAGGTGTGCACGGTTCCAGGAAGAGTGCTGGGCTGCAGTAATGTGGGAGTGGACACAGGTCCCAGCAGAACAGTGTCCCTCGGAGGTCAGGGTGGGGATCGCGTGGGCTCATGGTGGTTTTATTGAATGAATGAATGAACCTAACACTGCGTCACATGAGCTCATAGAGAAACGGCTTTGAGTATTAAGAAATGGAGATTGAAGAGCTCACCTGTTCTCTTTGAGTACGATTTCATGTCAGTGCCACTTGGAGCTGAGGGTTTGACATGCAATAAAAGCTGTGATGCAGCCATGAAGTGTGGTGTTCTAGTGATTTGGTTTATGCAGCTGTTGCCTTCTGTTATGAGGCTGAAAAGAACAGGTTAGTGGCCACTTGTTACTCAGGCCTTGTGCTTTCTTAGGAAAAAGGAAGATGTACTAAATTTTTAGTGGCAAAGTGACAAAAAACGGGAACACAAGAAGCATCTCATCTCGTTACTTGTGACTTGGTCACAGAGCCTGTGGGTGCTTCTCTGCACGGTCAGACTTGGTCATGGAGCCATGGGTGCTTCTCTGCATGGTCATGCTGCAACTTCCAAGTCCTGTCCTCACTCTCCCAGACTAACGTGGCCATGCTAGGGATCCTACTCACAGGTCTAATCGCAACATTGCATGCTGGCTTTGTCCCCCAGGACTTGCAAGTGGTTCATGCCTGGAATAGTTCCGTGGTAGCAAGGTATCAGTAGGAGGCCAGCCTCGGCTTCCAGCATGACCTTTATTCTCCATGGGGCATTGGAACTGATTTTTGTGCAACAGTGATTTGACAGTGATTGATATGCTGTGGGTCTCCAGCCCAAGGAGATGGGGATAAATACTCTTTGTTGCTCTTTCATGCTCTGGGTGGGCGGGGAGTTGGATTGAAGGCTGCAGGTGATGCCTGCATGTGTTGTGAGAGGAAGAGAGTATTTCCATGAAATCCTTTGTTTACAGAATTAGATCAGTTGTATCTATAACACAGAAGTTGAAAGCAGTTGACTTCAAGTGTGATCAGGAAGCTGGAGTTTAATTTCTGAGTAAAATAATTACTGTGGAAATAAGTCTTTGGACTTGGAATTGAAATGTATGGTGGTAAATTTAGGTTAAGTCACAGTAATGGGTTTAGACAAAACATCTGATGTAGGCGGCAGAGTTTTTGAGGTCTGTATAGAACTGTGAGGAAAATGGTAGGGAACAAAGAAGGATTGTCCTGTCCTGAAAGATGTAAAAAGTGGATTACAAATAATGCAGACCTCAGGGTGCGAATAGAGGCCGTCAAACGTAACTCCGTGCTTCACAGCAGAAGGGTAAGAGCTGAAGAGATATCTCTGGATGTTCTTCAGATGAACCCTCCCTCTCAGTGTGGAAGCTGTGGTTAGTGTCCACCAGTTCTGGGTCTGCCAGCGATGTCTCCTGGGTGGTCAGGTGGCACTCTCAGAGAAAGACGCAAGCAACCCTTCTGAGGTTTTCTGCCAGCTTTAAGATAATCTTTGTAGCCCTTGGTTCCATTTGTTTCTCCCCTGTAGTTTTATTTTGTTACATTTATGTATAGTAGCACTGTCTCTCTTTTGTGGGCAGTTCTGTTAGTTTCCTAGTGCTTACGTCCATCCACTTCATTGAAGTGTCTGTTCGATCTTTATAATTTTTTAATTGGAATGTTTGTTGTCCTCTGTTTCTTTCCCTTTCATATGACTTTTTAGCTTGTCTTATCTACAGAAAGTCCTGGCAGGATTTATGCTGGAATTGTAAGTCTTCAGGTCAGTGTCCTGGTGGGATTTATGCAGGAATTGTAAGTCTGCAGGTCGGTGTCCTGGCAGGGTTTATGCTGGAATTGTGGTAAGTCTATTGGTTAATGTGGAGAGAACTGACCTCTTGACCACGTTGCCGCTTCTCCTTGGACTTGTGGCTCAGTTGACGTAGGTCTTTTCTTTCTTCAGCGTTTTGTGGTTTTCTTCATACACATCATCTGTGTGTTTTGTTAGATTTATACTTAACTGCTTTTTATATAGCTACTGTGACTGTGTTGTTTTTAAAATTTAGGTCCCAAGTACTAATTGCCCATATGTAGAGAAAGATTTGACTGTGTGCTGGGACTTGGCTAAACTCAGCTGTTGGATCTAGGACTGACTTTTGTAGATTCCTAGGGAATTTTTATATGTAGGCTTTTGGTGTGACTTGAGTTTTCTCGTTTCTGTTTTCAATTTCTTTGATTTGTGCTCATTATGATGTACTTTTACTGTCTTTGGGTTGAAGATAGAAGCTTAGATTATGGACCTGAGACCTTACTTTTTTCAAACATGCGCCTTTTGTGCTATAAACTTACTTACCATCATGATTTTGGCTGCATTTCATAGATTTTAGTTTTGTTTCAGTTCACTTGAAAATATTTTCCTTTGAACACTCATGGTGGTTTTATTTAGTTCACTCAAATCTCATTTTAGCAAAAGATAAAAATTCATGCAGGTTTAGTTGCTGCGTGTGCCTCATAATATCTTCATGTTCTGTGCCTTGACCAGTAAACAATTGAGCTTACCAGGGAGATGGTTACATGGTATATTGGTGTTGTAGAAGTTATTACGTGGGAATTCGAATGTTTTTGAGACAGGGTCTCTATCACCTAGGCTGGAGTATAGTGGTGCAATCAGAGCTCAGTGCAACCTCGAACTCCCAGGTTCAAGCAATCCTCCCACCTCCGCCTCCTGAGCAGCTGAGATTATGGGTGCATGCTGTCACACTCAATTAATTTTGATTTTTTTTTTTTTTGGTAGAAATGGAGTTTCACTATGCTGCCCAGGCTGGTCTTCAACTCCTTGGCTTGAGCCAAGTGGTCTCAAGGCCCCACTGACCAGGCCCTTACTGACAAGTCTTCACTGTCAAGACCTCACTGACCAGAAGCTCACTGACAAGACCTCACTGACCAGGAGCTCACTGACAAGGCCTCACTGTCAAGGCCTCACTGACCAGGAGCTCACTGACAAGGCCTCATTGTCAAGGCCTCACTGACCAGGTCTTTACTGACAAGGCCTCACTGTCAAGGCCTTACTGACCAGGTCCTTACTGACAAAGCCTCACTGTCAAGGCCTCACTGACCAGGTCCTTACTGACAAGGCCTCATTGTCAAGGCCTCATTGACCAGGAGCTCACTGAGAAGTCCTCACAGTCAAGGCCTCACTGACCAGGACTTCACTGACGAGGCCTCATTGTCAAGGCCTCACTGACCAGGTCTTTACTGACAAGGCCTCACTGTCAAGGCCTCACTGACCAGGTCCTTAATAACAAGGCCTCAATGTCAAGGTCTCAGAGACCAGGAACTTATTGACAAGATCTCATTGTCAAGACCTCACTCTCAAGTCCTCACTGACCAGCAGCTTACTGACAAAGTCTCACTGTCAAGGCCTCACTGACCAGAAGCTTACTGACAAGACCTCCCTGTCAAGGCCTCACTGACCAGGAGCATACTGACAAGAATTCACTGTCAAGGCCTCACTGACCGTGACCTCACTGACAAGGCCTCACTGACCAGGAGCTAACTGACAAAGCCTCACTCTCAAGGCCTCACGGAGCAGGAGTTTACTTACAACGCCTCACTCTCATGACCTCACAGACCAGAACCACACTGAAAAGGCCTCACTCCCAAGGCCTCACTGACCAGGAGCTTACTTACAACGTCACACTGTCATGGCTTCACTTACCAGCACCACACTGACAAGGCCTCACTGTCAAGGCCTCACTGACCAGGTCCTTACTGACAAGGCCTCACTGTCAAGGCCTCAATGACCAGGTCCTTACTGACAAGGCCTAACTGTCAAGGCCTCAATGACCACGGCTTTACTGATAAGGTCTCAATGTCAAGGTCTCACTGAGCAGGAGATAACTGGCAATTCATCACTGTGAAGCCGTCACTGATCAGGTCCTTACTGACAAGGCTTCACTGTCAAGTCCTCACCGACCAGGAGCTTACTGACAAGGCCCCACTGTCAAGGCCTCACTGACCAGGTCCTTTCTGACAAGGTCTCTCTGTCAAGGCGTCACTGACCAGGAGCTTACTGAGAAGGCATCACTGTCGAGGCCTCACTGACTAGACCTCACTGTCAGAGTCTCACTCTCAAGGCCTCACTGACCAAGAGCTTACAAACTAGGCCTCACTGTCAAGGCTTCATTGACCAGGACCTCACTGACAAGGCCTCACTGTCTAGACATCATTTACCAGGACCTCACTTACAAGGCCTCAAGGTCAAGGCCTCACTGATCAGGAGCTTACTGACAAGGGCTCACTGACCAGGTCCTTACTGACAAGGTCTCACTATCAAGGCTTCACTGACCAGGGAAAAACTGACAAGGCCTCACTGTCAAGGCCTCACTGACCAGGTCCTTATTGACAAGGCCTCACTGTCAAGGCCTCACAAACCAGGTCCTTACTGTCAAGGCCTCACTGACCTGGACCTCACTGACAAGGCCTCACTGTCAAGGCCTCATTGACCAGGAGATTACTGACAAGGCATCACTGTTAAGGCCTCACTGACCAGGAGTTAATGACAAGGCTTCGCTGTCAAGGCCTCACTGAGCAGGACCATTCAGAGAAGGCCTCACTGTCAACACCTCACTGACCAGGTCCTTACTGACAAGGTCTCACTGTCAAGGCCTCGCTGACCAGGACCTCACTGACCAGACCTCACTGTCAAGGCCTCACTCATAAGCAGCTTACTGACAAGGACTCACTATCACAACCTCACTGACCAGGTCTTCACTGACAAGACCTCACTATCAAAGCCTCACTGATCAGGAGCTTACTGACAAGGCCTCACTGACCAGGTCCTTAGTAACAAGGCATCACTGTCAAGGTCTCACTAACAAGGACCTTAGTAACAAGGTATCACTGTCAAGGCCTCACTAACAAGAACCTTTGTAAAAAGGCCTCACTGTCAAGGCTTCACTGTCAAGGCCTCACTCACCAGGAGCTTAGTGACAGGGCCTCACTGTCAAGGCCTCACTCATCAGGTGCTTAATGACAAGGCCTCACTGTCAAGGTCTCACTGAACAGGAGCTTACTGAAAAGGCCTCACTGTCAACGCCTCAATGACCAGGTCCTTACTGACAAGGCCTCACTCTCAAGGCCTCATTGACCAGGTGCTTACTGACAAGGCCTCACTGTCAATGCCTCAATGACCAGGTCCTTACTGACAGGGCCTCACTGTCAAGGCATCCCTGACCACGTCCTTATTGACAATGACTCACTGTCAAGGCCTCATTGACCAGGTCCTTACTGACAAGGCCTCACTGTCAAGGCCTCACTAATCAGGTCCTTATTGACAAGGCCTCACTGTCAAGGCCTCACTAACCAGGACCTTGCTGACAAGGCCTCACTGTCAAGGCCTCACTGATCAGGAGTTTACTGACAAGGCCTCACTGTCAAGACCTCATTGAGCAGGTCCTTATTAAAAAGATATCACTGTCAACCCTCCCTAACAAGGACTTTAGTAACAAGGCCTCACTGTCAAGGCCTCACTCTAAAGTCCTCACTAACCAGGACCTTGCTGACAAGGCCTCACTGTCAAGGCCTCACTAACCAGGAGTTCAATGACAAGGCCTCACTATCACAACCTCAATGGTCAGGACTTCACTGAAAAGGCATCACTGTCAAGGCCTCATTGATCAGGACCTCACTGACAAGGCCTCAATGACCAGGTCCTTAGTAACAAGGCATCACTGTCAAGGCCTCACTAACAAGGACCTTTGTAACAAGGCCTCACTGTCAAGGCCTCACTCACCAGGAGCTTACTGAAAAGGCCTCACTGACCAGGTCCTTGCTGACAAGGCCTCACTGTCAAGGCCTCACTGACCAGGTCCTTATTGACAAGGCCTCACTGTCAAGGCCTCACTGAGCAGGTTCTTACTGACAAGGCCTCACTGTCAAGGCCTCACTGACCAGGACCTCAGTGACAAGGCCTCGCTGTCAAGGCCTCACTAACCAGGACCTTGCTGACAAGGCCTCACTGTCAAGGCCTCACTGACCAGGACCTCAGTGACAAGGCCTCGCTGTCAAGGACTCACTGACCAGGGGATTACTCACAAGTTTTCACTGTCAAGGCCTCACTCCCCAGGAGCTTAGTGACAGGGCCTCATTCTGATGGACTCAGTGACCAGGTCCTCACTGACAAGGCCTCACGGTCAAGACCTTGCTGAGTAGGAGCTTAGTGACAAAGCCTAACTGTCAAGGCCTCATTGACCAGGAGCTCACTGACAGGGCCTCTCTGTCAAGGCCTCACTGACCAGGACCTCACTGACAGGTTCCAACTGTCAAGTCCTCACTGACAAGGAGCTTACCGATAAGGGCTCACTATCAAGGCCTCACTGAGCAGGTCCTTACTGACAAGGTCTCACTTGCAAGGCCTCACTCACCAGGCCCTTACTGACAAGGCTTCACTGTCAAAGTCTCGCTGACCAGGAGCTCACCGACAAGCCTCACTGTTGAGCTCTCACTGACCAGGCCTCACTGTCAAGGTCTCACTGACCAGGAGCTAACTGACAATGCACCACGGTCAAGCCCTCATTGATCAGGTCCTTATTGACAAGGCTTCACTGTCAAGGCATCACTGACCAGGAGCTTACTGACAAAGTCTCACTGACAAGGCCTCACTGACCAGGAACTCAGTGACAAGGACTCACTGTCAAGGCCTCACTGAAAAGGAGCTTACTGACAAGGCCTCACTGACCAGTGAATAACTGACAAGGCCTCACTGTCAAGGCCTAACTGACCAGGAGCCTACTGACAAGAGCACACTGTCAAGGCCTCAATGAGCTGGACCTCAATGACAAGACTTCACTCTCAAGGTCTTACTGACCAAGACCTAACTGACAAGGCCTCAATGTCAAGACTTCACTGACCAGGAACTTACTGACAAGGCCTCACTGTCAAGGCGTCACTGACCAGGAGCTTACTGACAAGGCCTCACTGTCAAGGTCTTACTGACCAAGACCAAACTGACAAGGCCTCACTGTCAAGGCTTCACGGACCAGGAACTTACTGACAAGGCCTTACTGTCAAGGCGTTACCGACCAGGACCTTACTGACAAGGCCTCATTGTCAAGGTCTCACTGAGCAAGAGATAATTGACAATTCATCACTGTGAAGCCATCACAGATCAGGTCCTTACTGATAAGGCTTCACTGTCAAGTCCTCACTGACCAGAAGCTTACTGACAAGGACTCACTGTCAAGGCCTCACTGACCAGGAACTCAGTGACAAGTCCTCACTGTCAAGGCCTCACTGACAAGGAGCTTACTGACAAGGTCTCACTCTTCAGGCCTCACTGACCAGGTCCGTACTGACAAAGCCTCACTATCTAGGACTCACTGACATAGTCTCACTCTCAAGGTCTCACTGAACAAGAGCTTACTGACAAGGCCTCACTGTCAAGGCCTCACTGACCACGATCTCACTGACAAGGCCTCATTGTCAAGGCCTCACTTACCACGACCTCACTGACAAGGTCTCACTGACCAGGAGCTTACTGACAAGACCTCACTGTCCAGGCCTCATTGAGCAGGACCTCACTGAGATAGCCTCACTATCAAGGTGTCACTGACGAGAAACTTATTGACAAGGCCTCACTTTGATGGCCTCACTGACCAGGACCTCACTGACAAGGCTTCAAGGTCAAGTCCTCACTGATCAGGAGCTTATTGACAAGGCCTCACTATCACAACCTCACTGGCCAGAACTACATTGACAAAGTCTCACTGTCAAGGCCTCACTGATCAGGAGTTTACTGTCAAGGCCTCACTGAGAAAGTCCTTATTAAAAAGGCATCACTGTCAACACCTCACTAACAAGGACTTTAGTAACAAGTCCTCACTGTCAAGGCCTCACTCACCAGGAGCTTACTGAAAAATCCTCACTGTCAAGACCTCACTCATCAGGTGCTTAATGACAAGACCTCATTGTCAAGGCCTCACTCATCAGGTGCTTAATGACAAGACCTCACTGTCAAGGCCTCACTAACAAGGACCTTTGTAACAAGGCCTCACTGTCAATGCCTCACTGACCAGGAGCTTACTGACAAGGCCTCGCTCTCAATGCTTCATTGACCAGGTCTTTACTGACAAGGCCTCACTATCAAGGCCCCACTCATCAGGTCCTTGCTGATAAGGCCTCACTGTCAAGGCCTCACCTACCAGGTCCTTACTGACAAGGCCTCACTGTCAAGGCATCACTGCTCAGGTACTTATTGACAAGGCTTCACTGTGAAGGCCTCACTGACCAGGTCCTTACTGACAAGGTCTCACTGTCAAGGCTTCACTGACCGGGACCTCACTGACCAGACCTCACTGTCAAGGCCTCACTCACCAGGAGCTTACTGACAAGGCCTCACTATCACAACCTCACTGGCCAGGACTTCACTGACAAAGCCTCACTGTCAAGGCCTCATTGATCAGGAGTCTACTGACAAGGCCACACTGTCAAGGCCTCACTGACCAGGTCCTTAGTAACAAGGCATCACTGTCAACGCCTCACTAACAAGGATCGTAGTAACAAGCCCTCACTGTCAAGGCCTCCCTCACCAGGAGCTTACTGGAAAGGCCTCCCTGCTAAGGCGTCACTCCTCAGGTGCTTAATGACAAGACCTCATTGTCAAGGCCTCACTGAACAGGACCTTACTGAAAAGGCCTCACTGTCAATGCCTCACTGACCAGGAGTCTACTGACAAGGCTTCACTCTCAAGGCCTCACTGACCAGGTCCTTACTGACAAGGCCTCACTGTCAAGGCATCATTGACCAGGTCCTTACTGACAATGACTCACAGTCAATGCCTCACTGACCAGGTCCTTACTGACAAAGCCTGACTGTCAAGGCCTCACTGATAAAGTCTTACTGACAAAGCCTCACTGTTAAGGAATCACTGTCAAGGCCTCACTGAAAAGGAGCTTACTGACAAGGCCTCACTGACCAGGTCCTTAATGACAAGAACTCACTGTCAAGGCCTCACTCACCAGGTCCTTACTGACAAGGCCTCACTGTCAAGGCCTCACTGACCAGGTCCTTACTGACAAGGCCTCACTGTCAAGGGCTCAGTGACGAGGTCCTTACTGACAATGACTCACAGTCAATGCCTCACTGACCAGGTCCTTACTGACAAGACCTCACTGATCAGGTCTTACTGACAAGGCCTCACTGTCAAGGAATCACTCTCAAGGCCTCACTGAAAAGGAGATCACTGACAAGGCCTCACTGTCAAGACCTCACTGACCAGGACTTCACTGATAATGCCTCACTGACCAGGAGCTCACTGACAAGGCTTCACTGTCAAGACTTCACTGACCAGGTCCTTGGTGACATGGCCTCACTGTCAAGGCCTCACTAGCCAGGAGCTTACTAACAAGGCCTCACTGTCAAGGGCTCAGTGACGAGGTCTTACTGACAAAGCCTCACTGTCAAGGCCTCACTGAACAGGTCCGCACTGATGAAGCCTCACTGTAAAGGCCTCACTGACCAGGTTCTTACTGACAAGGTTTCACTCTCAAGGCCTCACTGACCAGGAGCTTACTGACAAGGCCTCACTGTCTACGCCTCACTGACCAGGACTTTGCTGACAAGACCTCACTGTCAAGGTCTCACTGACCAGGTCCTTAGTAACAAGGAATCACTGTCAAGGCCTCACTTATTAGGACCTTTGTAACAACGCCTCACTGTTAATGTCTCACTATCAAGGCCTCACTCACCAAGAGCTTACTGACAGGGCCTCACTGTCAAGGCCTCTCTCATCAGGTACTTAATGACAAGGCCTCACTGTCAAGGCCTCACTGAACAGGAGCTTACTGCAAAGGCCTCACTGGCAATGCCTCACTGACCAGGAGCCTACTGACAAGGCCTCACTGTCAAGGCCCCACTGACCAGGTCCTTACTGACAAGGCCTCACTGTAAAAGCCTCACTAACCAGGACCTTGCTGACAAGACCTCAATGACCAGGTCCTTCATGACAAGACCTCACTGTCAAGGCCTCACTCACCGGGACCTCACTGATAATGCCTCACTGACCAGGAGCTCACTGACAAAGCCTTACTGTCTAGGCCTTCCTGACCAGGACCTCACTGACACAGTCTCACTCTTAAGGCCTCCCTGACCAAAATCTTACTGACAAGGCTCACTGTGAAGGCCTCACTGACCAGGACCTCACTGACAAGGCCTCACTGTCTAGGCCTCACTGACCAGTAGCTTACTGATCAGGAGCTTACTGACAAGACCTCACTGTCCAGGCCTCATTGGAGAGGACCTCACTGACATGACCTCACTGTCAAGGCCTCACTCACCTGGTGCTTACTGAGCGGGCCTCACTATCAAGGCCTCACTCATCAGGTGCTTAATGACAAGGCCTCACTGTCAAGACCTCACTGAACAAGAACTTACTGAAAAGGCCTCACTCGCAACATCTCACTGGACAGGAGTTTACTGATAAAGCCAACTGTCAAGACCTCACTGCCCAGGTCCTTACTGAGAAGGCCCCACTCTCAAGGCCCCACTTACCAGGTCCTTACTGACAAGACCTCACTGTCAAGGCGTCACTGACCACGTCCTTACTGACAATGACTCACTGTCAAGGCCTCACTGACTACATCCTTACTGACAAGGCTTCACAGTCAAGACCTCACTGATAAGGTCTTTACTGACAAGGCCTCACTGTAAAGGCCTCACTAACCAGGACCTTGCTGACAAGGCCACACTGTCAGGGCCACACTGACCAGGTCCTTAGAAACAAGGCATCACTGTCAAGGCCTCACTAACAAGGACCTTTGTAACAAGGCCTCACTGTCAAGGTCTCACTCACCAGGAGCTTACTGACAGGGCCTCACCGTCAAGGCCTCACTCACCAGGAGCTTACTGACAGGGCCTCACTGGCAAGGCCTCACATATCAGGTACTTAATGACAAGGCCTCACTGTCAAGGCCTCACTGAGCAGGAGCTTACTGAAATGACCTCACTGTCAACGCCTCACTGACAAGGAGCTTACTGACAAGGTCTCACTCTCAATGCCTCATTGACCAGATGCTTACTGACAAGGCCTCACTGTCAAGTCCCCACTCACCAGGTCCTTAGTGAACAAGGCCTCACTGTCAAGGCCTCATTGATCAGGTCCTTACTGACAAGTCCTCATTGTCAAGGCCTCACTGACCACGTCTTACTGACTATGACTCACTGTCAAGGCCTCACTGACCAAGTCCTTACTGACAAGGCCTCATTGTGAAGGCCTCACTGATCAGGTCCTTACTGCCAAGGCCTCACTGTGTAGGCCTCACCGACCAGGACCTCACTGACCAAGAGCTTACTAACAATGCCTCACTGTCAAGGCCTCACTGATGAGGACCTTTGTAACAAGGCCTCACTGTCAAGGCCTCACTCACCAAGAGCTTAGTGACAGGGCCTCACTGTCAAGGCCTCAGTCATCAGGTGCTTAATGACAAGACCTCACTGTCAAGGCTTCATTGAACACGAGCTTACTGAAAAGACCTCACTGTCAACACCGCACTGACCAGGAACTTACTGACAAGGCCTCACTGTCAAGGCCTCACTGACCAGGTCCTTACTGACAAGTCTTTACTGTCAAGGCCCTACTCTACAGGTCCTTACGGACAAGACCTCACTGTCAAGGCCTCACTGACCAGCTCCTTACTGACAAGGCCTCACTCTCAAGGCGTCACTGACCACGTCCTTACTGACAATGATTCATTGTCAATGCCTCGCTGACCAGGTCCTTACTGACAAGGCCTCATTGTCAAGGCCTCACTGATCAGGTTCCTACTGACAAGGCCTCTCTGTAAAGGCCTCACTAGCCAGGACCTTGCTGACAAGGCCTCACTTTCAAGGCCTCACTGACCAGGTTCTTAGTAACAAGGCATCACTATCAATGGCTCACTAACAAGGACCTTTGTAACAAGGCCTCACTGTCAAGGCTTCACTGTCAAGACCTCACTCACCAGGAGCTTACTGACAGGGCCACACTGTCAAGGCCTCACTCATCAGCTGCTTAATGACAAGTCCTCCCTGTCAATGTCTCACTGACAAGGAGCTTACTGACAGGGCCTCACTCTCAAAGCCCCACTGAACAGGTCATTACTGACAAGGCCTCACTGTCAAGGCGTCACTGACCAGGAGATTACTGATAAGGCCTCACTCGGTAGGCCTCACTGACCAGGACTTCCCTGACACAGTCTCACTGTCAAGGCCTCCCTGACCAGATCCGTACTGACGAAGCCTCACTGTCAAGGCCTCACTGACCAGGTCCTTAATGACAAGGCTTCACTCTCAAGGCCTCACTGACAAGGAGATAAATTACAAAGCCTCACTGTCTATGCCTCAATGACCAGGACTTCACTGACCCAGTCTCACTCTCAAGGCCTCACTGACAAAGAGCTTACTGACAAGGACTCACTGTCAAGGCCTCACTTACCAGGACCTCACTGTCTAGGCCTCACTGACAAGTAGCTTACTCACCAGGAGCTTACTGACAAGACCTCACTGTCCAGGCCTCATTGAGCAGGACCTCACTGACATGGCCCCACTGTCAAGGCCTCACTGACCAGGACCCCACTTACAAGGCCTCAAAGTCAAGGTCTCACTGATCAGGAGCTTACTGACAAGGTTTCACTCTCAAGGCCTCACTGACCAAGTCCTTACTGACAAGCTTCATTGTCAAGGCCTCACTGTCAAGGCCCCACTCAACAGGTCCTCACTGACAAGGCCTCACTGTCAAAGCCTCACTCACCAGGAGCTTACTGACCGGGCCTCACTGTCAAGGCCTCATTCATCAGGTACTTAATGACCGGGCCTCACTGTCAAGGTCTCACTCATCAGGTGCTTACTGACAAGGCCTCACTGTCAAGGCCTCACTGAACAGGAGCTTACTGAAATGGCCTCACTATCAATGCCTCACTGACAAGGAGCTTACTGACAAGGCCTGACTCTCAAGGCCTCACTGACCAGATCCTTACTGACAAGGCCTCACTGCCAAGTCCCCATTCACCAGGTCCTTACTGACAAGGCCTCATGTCAAGGTCTCACTGACCAGGTCCTTACTGACAAGTCCTCACTGTCAAGGCGTCACTGACCACGTCTTACTATTACTGACTCTCAAGGCCTCACTGACCAGGTCCTTACTGACAAGGCCTCACTGTCAGAGCCTCACTGATCAGGTCCTTACTGACAAGGCCTCACTGTAAAGGCCTCACTAACTAGGACCCTGCTGACAAGGCCTCACTGTCAAGGCCCCACTGATCAGGTCCTTAGTAACAAGGCATCACTGTCAAGTCCTCACTAACAAGGACCTTTGTAACAAGGCCTCACTGTCAAGGCCTCACTCACCAGGAGCTCACTGACAAGGCCTCAATGTCAAAACTTCACTCACCAGGTCCTTTCTGACATGTTCTCACTGTCAAGGCCTCACTGACCTGGTCCTTACTGACAAGGCTTCACTGTCAAGGCCTCATTGACCAGGTCCTTACTGACAAGGCCTCACTGTCAAGGCGTCACTGACTACGTCCTTACTGACAATGACTCACTGTCAATGCGTCACTTACCAAGTCCTTATTGACAAGGCCTCACTGTCAAGGCCTCACTGATCAGGTCCCTTCTGACAAGGCCTCACTGTAAAGGCCTCACTAGCCAGGACCTTGCTGACAAGGCCTCACTGTCAAGGCCTCACTGACCAGGTTCTTAGTAACAAGGCATCACTGTCAAGACCTCACTAACAAGGACCTTTGTAACAAGGCCTCACTGTCAAGGCCTCACTCACCAGGAGCTTACTGACAGGGTCTCACTGTCAAGGCCTCACTCATCAGGTGCTTAATGACAAGTCCTCCCTGTCAATGCCTCACTGAACAGGAGCTTACTGCAAAGACCTCACTGTCAACACCTCACTGACAAGGAGCTTACTGACAAGGCCTCACTCTTAAAGCCCCACAGACCAGGTCATTACTGACAAGGTCTCACTGTCAAGGCCTCACTGTCAAGGCATCACTGACCAGGAGATTACTGATAAGACCTCACTGTGTAGGCCTCACTGACCAGGACTTCACTGACACAGTCTCACTGTCAAGGCCTCACTGACCAGGTCCTTACTGACAAGGCTTCACTCTCAAGGCCTCACTGTCCAGGCCTCCCAGACCAGGACTTCACTGACCCAGTCTCACTCTCAAGGCCTTACTGACGAAGAGCTTACTGACAAGGCCTCACTGTCAAGGCCTCATGGACCTGAACCTCACTGGCAAGGCCTCAATGTCAAGGCCTCACTTACCAATAGCTTACTCACCAGGAGCTTACTGACAAGACCTCACTGTCCAGGCCTCATTGAGTAGGACATCACTGACATGGCCTCACTGTCAAGGCATCACTGACCAGGAGCTTACTGACAAGGCCTCACTCTCAAGGCCTCACTGACCAGGATCTCACTGACAAGGCCTCAAGGTCAAGGCCTCACCGTTCAGGACCTTACTGACATGGCCTCACTGTCAAGGCCTCGCAGTCCAGGTCCTTATTGACAAGGCTTCACTGTCAAGGCCTCACTGACCAGGTCCTTATTGACGAGGCCTCACTGTCAAGACATCACTGACCATGTTCTTACTGACAATGACTCACTGTCAAGGCCTCACTGACCAGGTCCTTACTGGCAAGGCCTCACTGTCAATGCCTCACTGACCAGGAGCTCACTGACAAGGCCTCACTGTCAAGACCTCACTGACCAGGGTCTCAGTGACAAGGCCTCACCGTCAGGGCTTCACTGACCAAGACCTCACTGACAAGTCCTCACTGACCAGCACCTCACTGACAAGGCCTCACTGTCAAGGCCTCATTGACAAGTAGCTTATTGATAAGGCCTCACTGACCAGGAGCTTATTGACAAAGCCTCACTGTCAAGGTCTCACTGACCAGGAGCTTACTGACAAGGTCTCACTCTCAAGACCTCACTAACCAGGAGCTTACTAACAAGGCCTCACTGTCAAGGCCTCGTTGACCAGATCCTTACTGACAAGGCCTCACTGTCAAGGCCTCACTGACCAGGTCCTTGCTGTCAAGGCCTCAGTGAGAAGGGCTCACTGACCCCAGGTCACCACTGACAAAGCCTCACTGACCAGGACCTCAGTGACTAGAACTCACTGACCAGGTCCTTGCTGCCACGGCCTCACTGACAAAGGCTCACTGACCAGGTCCTTACAGACAAGGCCTCACTGATCTGGTTCCACATATCAGGACCCCATTGTCTGGCCCCAGAGAGTAAACCCCACTGACCAGCCTCCAGGGAATAGACTGTGAGTGACCAGGCCCCTACTAACCAGGCCTGAGGTGACTAGACACTCCTGACCAGGACCCTAGTGAGTAGGCTCCCCTGAACAGGCACCCACTGCTCAGATCCCCGCTGACCAGGTCACCTCATAGACCAATGCTACAAAAGCCATCACTGACCAAATCCTCTCTGACCAGGCCCCCACTAATTAGGTTCCACTGACCAGGCTTCCCTGACCAGGGCCCCACTGGCAAGGGCCTCACTGATGAGGACGTGCCCTGCTGACTAGGTCCCATGTGACCAGGCCTTCACTGAATAGCACCCCTTGACCAGGTCAGCAGAGACCCAGCCCATGCTGACAAGGCCACCACTAAGTCCTAGCTGACCAGGTCTCCACTGACAACGTCCAACAGCTCAGGTTCGCACTGACCAGACACCAAACATTTTTCTGCCACTAGGTCCCCATTCACTAAGACCTGCACTACTAGATCCCTCTAATGAGACCCTCTCTAAGCAGACCCCTGCTGACCACGCCCCCACTAAGTACATCTCACTGACCAAGTCCCAACTGATTAGGTCCACTGAGCAGGCCCACACTGATCAGGTCCCTCCTAACCATACCAGAAGGTCAAGCGGCAATGAAATGTTTCATATGGCAGGAGTAGGAGCAAGACAGAGAGAGGAAAAAGGTGTGACATCGTGTTATACAACCAGATCACATGAGAACTCACTATCAGGAGATCAGCATCAAGAGGATTAACCATTGGTGAAGGATTCTCCACCCACACCAATGCCCACTGTTTCCAGGCAGAAGCCTCCTGTAGAGCCAGAGCCCCTTAGGAAACTTCCACTGTGGCAGTGCAGAAAGAAAATACGGGCTTTGAGCCCCCACTCAGGAGGCCACCATCCTCCAGACCTCAGATTCATAAGCCTACCAACAGCTCACACCCTCAGTATGGAAAAGCTACTCAACAACAGCTCAGCCCATGAGAGCAGACATGGGGGTAAAGCCTGCAAAGCCACAGGTGCACTGCTCTGGTAGAGGTTTTCCATGAGCCTCTGCCTCTGCAGCCGGTTAGTCCCCCTTTCTACTATCCCCCCACCCTCCCACCACCCTACTAACAACCTACTCCTCCCCACCCTACCACTCTTTCCTTCCATCCCCAACCCTCTCCTGTCCAAGATTAAATCACCTCCCCCAAGCCCACCTTCAACATTAAGGATTACAATTCCACATGAGTTTTATGGGGACACACAGCCAACCGATATTATTCTGACCCTGACACCCCAGAACTTCATGTCCTTCTTACAGAGCAAAACACAATTATGCCTTTTCAAACATTTCCAAAAATCTTAACTCATTACAAATGTAAAAATTTCAAAGTCTCATCTGAGACAAGGCTACAGTCCCTTCTACCAGTGGATCCCCGAATTTAAAAGAGATTTCTTTCCTTTCAAGGTACAGCGATGGTACAGGCATTGGGTAAGTCTTCTCAATCCAAAGGGAAGAAATTTCCCAGAAAAAAATAACACAAATGCAAGTCCAAAACCAAGTAGGACAGTATTCACTCAATCTTTAAGCTCCATATAATCATCAAGAGAACTCACTATCATGCAGACAGCATTAAGGAGATAGTGTTTAACCATTCATGAAGAATCCATCGCCCCATCCTCATCTTTCAACCCACCCACAATCTCCCCCATTCTCCCCACACCCCTACCTCTAACACCCACTCTTCTCCATGATTAAATCACCTCTCACCAGGCCCCATCTTAAACATTCCCCATTACAACTCCATGAGAGTATTGGTAGGGACACAGTGCCAAATCATATTATTCTGACCCAGGGCCCCCCAAATCTCATATCCTTGTCACACTACAAAATACAATGACGCCTTCTCTACAGTCCCCCAAAGTCTTAATTCATTCCAACATTTACTCAAATGTCCAAAGCCCAAAGTCTCATCTGAGACAAGGCTGCCGGACAAATACAAAACAAATTAACCACTTCCAAGGTACAATGATTGTACAGGCATTGGGTAAGCATTCCCAGTGAAAAGGAAAAAAAAAAAAAATACCAGAAAGAAGCAAAAAACACAGATGGAACTTACAGACCCCATGCAAGTCAAAAACCCAGCAGGCCAGTCATTGAAATCTACGGCTCCCAAATCATCCTTTCTGAATCTACATCCCACATCTAGAGCACAGGGGTGGATGGCTGGGCTCCCAAGGCCTTGGGCAGCTCAGTGTCTGTGGCTTCACAGGGTCTATCCCGGACAGTTGCCCTCATGGGCTGGGTTGGTGTTGAGTGCCTGTGGCTTCTCCACACTGGGCGTGCAAGCAGTTGGTGGGTCTATGAATCTGAGGTCTGGAAAATGGTGCATCCCTGTGTGGGGGCTCCAACCCTATATGTTCCTTCTGTACTGCCCTAGTAAAGGATTCCCATGAGGCTCTGCCTCTTGGAAAAGCTTCTGCCTGGACACCCAGGTTTTCCCGTGCATACTCTGGAGTCTAGACAAAGGCTCCCAAGCCTCTAGTTTTGTGCTTTGTGCACCTACTGGCTTAACACTATGTGGAAGTCACCAAGGCTTCAAGCTTGCACCCCTGAAACAGTGACCCAAGCTGTACCTGTGCATCTTTCAGTCATGGCTGGAGCTGGAGCTGGAGCTGCAGGGATGCAAGCAGCAAAACCCTGAGGAGGGACACAGCAGCTTAACCAGGGTACTGACCCAGGAAACCATTCTTTGGTCCTAGGAGTCAGGGCTGTGACAGCAAGCTCTGCTGGGGTCTGGAAAATGGTGCAAGAAAATTCAAAGGTCTGCAAAGATCTCTGAAATGCCTTCAAGGTCTTTTTAACATTGTCTTAGCTATTAACACTGGGCTCCAATTTATGCAAATTTCTGAAGCCTTCTTGAATTTTCCCACTGAAAATCAGCTTTTCTTTTTGACCACTTGGCCAGGCTGCAAATGGTCCAGACTTTTAAGCTCTACTTCTCATTTAAATATAAATTTCAAATTCAGGTCATTTATTCGGTCACACAGAAGACCACAGGCTGTTCGATACAGACAAGATACCACTTGAGCTTTGCTGCCTAGAAGTTCATTCCATCAAACACACCTTAAATCATCACCCTCAAGTTCAAAGTTTCACAGGTCTCCAGGGCACAGGCACCATCCTGTCAAGTTCTTTGCTAAGACAAAACAAAGGTAACCTTGGCTCCTGTTCCCAGTAAATTGCTCATTTTCATCTGAGACCTTCTAACCTTGGCTTTCACTGTCCATCCTTCAGTCACCCCTTTAATTGTAACTATTTAACAAGTCTCTATGGTCACCCTTTTAATTATAACTATTTAACACATTTCTATAATAGTCCAAACTTTCCCTCATCTTTCTGCCTTCTTCCAAGCCCTACAAACTGTGCAGCTTCTGGTCATTACCCACTTCTGAACCTCCTTCTACATTTTCAGCTATCATTGTGTCAGCCTGGCAATGTGATAAAAAAAGAAAAGTTCATTTTCAGGGGGAAAATTCAAGAAGCCTTCAGATATTTGCATATAAAAGAAGCCAAATGCTAATAGTGAAAAAAAAAAAAAAAGGAAAAAAAT
>NW_016804159.1:47368-50851 GCF_001698545.2 Rhinopithecus bieti
AAAAAAAAAAAAAAAGGAAAAAAAATTTCAGGGCATTTCATAGCTCCACTCTTAGATTATTAATTTTCTGTAATATTATTTTAAAAAGAGGTTTAATTGGCTCATGGTTCTGCAGTCTGTAAAGGGAGCATAGTGGCTTCTTCTTCTGGGAGGATTCAGGAAGCTCCTAACCATACCAGAAGGCCAAGCAACAATGAGATGTTCCATATGGCAGGAGTAGGAGGAAGACAGAGAGAGGAAAGAGGTGCCACACCCTGTTATACAACCAGATCTCATGAGAACTCACTATCAGGAGACCAGCATCAAGATCAACCATTGGTGAAGAATCTGCTCAGCAACAGGAAGATTAACCATTGGTGAAAATCCGCCCACACCACTGCTCGCTGTTTCCAGGCAGAAGCCTCCTGCAGAGGTAGAACCTCTTGGAGAACCTCTACTAGGGCAGTACAGAAGGAAAATATGGGCTTGGAGTCCCCACACAGGAGGCCACCATCCTCCAGACCCCAGATTCATAGACCCACCAACAGCTTGCACTCTGAGTGTGGAAAAGCTACAGGCACTCAACCCCAGCCCAACGCATGAGAGCAGCCATGGGGGGCTAAATCCTGTAAAGTCACAGGTGCACTTCCCTAGACTTTCCATGAGCCTCTGCCTCTGTAGCAGACTACTCCCACTTCCTGCTACCCACCACCATCTCACCACCCTACTAACAACCTACTCCTCACCCGACCCACCCCTTTTCCCTCCACCTCCACCCCGTTCCCATCCATGATTAAATCACCTCCAGCCAGGCCCCATGTCCAACAATAAGGATTACAATTCACATGAGTTTTGGTAAAGAAACACAGGCAAATCATATTATTCTGACACTGATTCCCTGCAGAGTCATATCCTTCTCATAGAGCAAAATATATTCATGCTTTTTCAAAAGTTTCCAAAAGTCTTAACTCATTCCAACATTAATTCAAATGCAAAATATTCAACATCTCATCTGAGACAAATCTACACTACCTTTTGCCTATGAATCCCTGAATTTAAAAAGATGTTCTTTTCTTTCAAGGTACAATAATGGTACAGGCATTGGGTAAGTTTTCTCAATCCAAAGGGAAGTAATTTCTCAGGAAAATAACACAAATAGGACAACAGGCCCAGTGCAATTCCAAAACCCAGGAGTCCAGTATCCATTCAAACTCACAGCTCCAAAACTGTGAAGGGAACTCACTATCAAAAGGACAGCAATAACGAGACAGTGTTTAATCATTTGTCAAGGATCCACTCCCTGCCCCCAATTTTCACCCCTCACTCTCACCATAATTCCCCCATTCTCCTGACGCCCCAGCCTACCAACCCCCACTCTTCACCATGATTAAATCACCTTCCACCAGCCCCTCTTTTAACATTCTGATTACAATTCCACATGAGTTTTGATAGGGACACAGAGCTAAATTTTATTATTCTGTCCCTGGCTCCCCAAATCTCATGTCCTTCTCACACTGCAAAATACAATGATGCTTTCCCTACAGTCCCCCAAAATCGTATATCATTCCAGTATTTATACAAACATTCAAAGCTTAAAGTCTCATCTGACACAAGGCTACAGTCCCTTAGGCCCATGTGCCTCTGAAATATAAAGCAAATTAACCACTTCCAAGGTACAATGCTTGTACAGACATTGGGTTAAGAATTCTCAGCCAAGAGGAAGACTTTTGCTGAAAAAAACAAAAACAGATAGGACTTACTGGAACCATGAAACTAAAAACCCAGAAGGCCAGTCATTCAATCCTACAGCTCCAAAATCACCCTTTTTGAAACCTTGTCCCACATCCAGGTCACAAGGATGTGAGGGCTGAGTTCCCAAGGCTTTGGGCAGCTCTGTGCCTGTGGCTTTGCAGGTTTTGTGCCCCACTTCTGCCCTCATGGGCTGGGCTGGTGTTGAGTGCCTGTGACTTTTCCCCACTGATGATACAAGTTATTGGGGGGGTCCATGAATCTGGGGTCTACATGATGGTGGCCTCCAGTGTGGGGGCTCCAACCCCATATTTTCTTTCTGCACTGCCCTAGTAGAGGTTTCATATAAGGCTCTGCTTTTTTGAGATGCTTTTGCCTGGACACCCAGGCATTTACATACATCTTTCAAAATCTATAGAGAGGCTCCCAAGCCTCTAGTCTCATGCTCCATCCACCAGTGGCTTAACACTATGAAGAAGGCACCAAGGCTTCTAGCCTGAACCCTCTGAAGCAATGATCCAAACTGTACCTGTGCATCTTTCATCCAGGCTGGTGCTAGAGATGGAGCTGCAGGGATGCAGGTAGCAGGGCCTCGAAGGCTGCACATAGACGGGGGTGGGGGGTGGGGGATGTCATGGAGTTGGTCAAAGAAATCATTCTTCTCTCCTAGGCCCCAGGGCCAGTGACAGCAAGGGCTGCTGCAAAGGTCTCTGAAATGCCTTTAAGGTCTTTTCCCTATTGTCTTGGCTATTAGCACTGGTCTCCTTTTCATGCAAATTTCTGAAGCCTTCTTCAATGTTCCCCCTGAAAATAAGCTTTTCTTTTTAACTACTTGGCTAGGCTGCAAATTTTCCAAACCTTTGAGTTCTGTTTCTCATTTAATATAAGAGTTGGGACTTATTTAATGTAAGTCTCATAGTCTCATTCAGAGGTCATTTCCTCCATCACATGTAAGAACACAGGCTGTTCGATGCAGGCAGGATACCTCTTGAACTTTGCTGCCTAGAAGTTCATTCCACCAGACACTCAGTAAATCATCACCCTCAAGTTCAAAGTTCCACAGATCGCTAGGGCAGGATCACTGAGCATCCATGTTCTTTGCTGCAGCAAATCAAAAGTAACGTTTGCTCCTGTTCCCAGTCAGTTCCTCATTTTCACCTGAGACCTTCTAAGTCTGATCTTTACTGTCTATTTTCCTGTCAGCCTTCTGATCACAAGCATTGGACAGTTATTTACAACAATCCAAACTTTCCCTCATCTTCTTGTCTTCGAAATCCTCCAAACTCTCTCAACCTTTGTCTTCTACTTCCTTCTGAACTAGCTCTCTTTGCCGCAGCCTGGCAATATGGTAAAGGAAGACAAGTCCATTTTCAGTGAGAAAATTCAAGAAGGCTTCAGATACTTGAATGAAAAGAAGCTGAGTGCTGACTCACAAGACAATAGGGAAAAGGCTGAAGGGGTGGCCTGCCCCTCCACACGTGTGGGTGTTTCTCATTAGGTGGAATGAGAGACTTGAGAAAAGAAATAAGACACAGAGACAAAGTATAGAGAAAGAAAAGCGGGGCCCAGGGGACCGGTGCTCTGCTTACAGAGGACCCACACCGGCACCGGTCTCTGAGTTCCCTCAGTATTTATTGATGATTATCTTTACCATCTAAAAGATAAGGGAGTAAATCAGCAGTAAGACATATAGATACACGGAGATGTTCCGTTGCCCAGGGACGGGCAGGAGACAGATGTTTTTCTCTTACTTGA
>NW_016804160.1:0-859 GCF_001698545.2 Rhinopithecus bieti
ATTCGAGCTTCCTGGCAGCTTTTTTACCCCCTTAAGACACAGCAATGGTGGGCGCCCCTCCCCCGGCCTCACTGCCATCTTGCAGTTAGAGCTCAGACTGCTGTGCTAGCAATGAGGGAGGCTCCATGGGCGTGGGACCCTCTGGGCCAGGTGTGGAATATAATTTCCTGGTGTGCTGTTTGCTAAGACCCTTGGTAAAGCGCAGTATTAGGGTGGGCATTACCCGATTTTTCCAGGTGTTGTGTGACTCAATTTCCTTTGGCTAGGAAAAGGAATTCCCTTCCCCCTTGCACTTCCCAGGTGAGGCAATGCCTCTCCCTGCTTCAGCTCTCGCTGGTCGGGCTGCACCCATTGATCAGCACCAACTGTCCGACACGACCCAGTGAGATGAACCCGGTACCTCAGTTGAAAATGCAGAGATCACCCGTCTTCTGTGTCGCCCACGCTGGGAGCTGGAGGCTGGAGCTGTTCCTATTTGGCTGTCTTGGGCGCACCCCCTCTTGGATGATTTTTTGAAAGCAGTCATGAAGTACATGATTCGGTGAATATGAAGGGTAAATGTGGATTGTATATTCAATAATGTTATTTTAAGTAACATTTAAATGTTTAACATTTAAATAACATCAGATTCTTAAAATAACATTAAGTAATGTTATTTTATCAATATTAAATTTTTCAGTGTGGTATTGGTGTTGTGGTTTAGTAGGATAATAAGATAATGTCTTGTTCATGAGAGATGTATGCTGAAGAATTTAGGGATGAAGTACTGTGAGATCAGCTTCATCTTACGCTCAAATAGTTGAGAGAGAGGGAGAGAGGGAGAACAAAGCAAATTTGGCAAAATATGAGCAATTGGTGA
>NW_016804161.1:0-2445 GCF_001698545.2 Rhinopithecus bieti
TCTCCTGCCTCAGCCTCCCGAGTAGGTGGGGCTACAGGCGTCCGCCACCTCGCCTGGCTAATTTTGATTTGGTATTTTTAGTAGAGGCGGGGTTTCACCGTGTTAGCCAGGATGGTCTCGATCTCCTGACCTCGTGATCCGCCCGTCTTGGCCTCCCAAAGTGCTGGGATTACAGGCTTGAGCCACCGCGCCCAGCCCCTTCTAGATTTCATAAACTGCTTAAAATAATCATGATTAGAAGAGGCTGTGTAGCATAATTTCTGGTGTAGGGCCAGGAGATGAGGGACAGAAGAACATTCATTGATCACTTCTTTTCTTTTTACTTTTTAGAGCCAATACGAGTGACCATGGCACAGGGAACACAGCCTGAAGAGTTCCTGAGAAAGTGCAGCCTTCACTGAGCCCTTCTATTCCTTCTCTTTTCTTTCTTTTCTCTTTCTTTTTCCTTCCTTTCCTTTCTTTTCTTTCTTTCTGTCTGTCTGCCTTTCATTTTTGACACGGAATCTCACTCTGTTGCCCAGGAGTGCAGTGGCACAATCTCGGCTCACCACAACCTCCGCCTCCCAGGTTCAAGAGATTCTCCTGCCTCAGCCTCATGAGTAGCTGGGACTACAGGTGCGCGCTACCATGCCCGGCTAATTTTTTGTATTTTTAGTAGAGATGGGGTTTCACTGTGTTAGCCAGGATGGTCTTGATCTCCCGACCTCATGATCTGCCTGCCTCGGCCTCCCAATGCTGGGATTACAGGCGTGAGCCACCGTGCCCGGCCATTTTTTTATTTTTTTGAGACAGAATCTTGCTCTATCGCCCAGGCTGGAGTGCAATGGCACAATCTTGGCTCACTGCAACCTCTGCCTCCTGGGTTCAAGCGATTCTCCTGCCTCAGCCTCCCGAGCAGCTGGGATTACAGGTGTCTGCCACCATGCCCAGCTAATTTTTTTTGTATTTTTAGTAGAGACGGGGTTTCACCATGTTGGCCAGGCTGGTCTTGAACTCCTGGCCTCAGGCAATCCACCTGCCTTGGCCTCCCAAAGTGCTGGGATTACAGGCATGAGCCACTGCACCTGGCCCATTGAGCACTTCTAATATGCTAAGTACTGTTATGTACTTTACTAATTTCATTTAATGCTCATGACAACTTTACTTACATGTTATAGCTATTTTCTTGATGATCTCTAAAATTCACCTTCTGTGTTGTTGCTCTTCTATTATCATTTCTTCGGTTCCTCTAAAATTCTGTTATTGGTTCTACATCTTAGAGACACCACTGCATCAAAAATTATGGTGCCTGACTCTAGTTATCAGTTAAAAAAATAATAAAGAGAAAAAATTGTGCTGTATTGTAAAAAGCATGGGCTTTGGAATTAGAGTGTGTTTTGAATCCCAGCTCTGTTGTTTGTTAGCCAGTTAATTACCTTTGGCAAATTTCTTAAGATCGCTGAATTTCCTTTTAAAAATTAACCAATTAACCAGTTTATTTATTAAAAGCCAGTCAAATTTAGCAGCGAGGGGGCTGTATACCAACTTTAGTGACACTAATGTTAATAAGTTCTGATAACCCACTTCCATATGACCAAGTTAATTTTAGATCTCTAAAATGAGAAGAATGACACTTACCTCATAAGGCATCAAAAGTATTGAATAAGAAAATGTATCTAAGATACCTAGTACAGTGTTTGGTTTAAAAAAAATTGTTATTTTCTCGCGTTTTCCCACCATCACAAGGCTTTTGAATCACTGGATTAATAGGTTCTATCTTTGATTCCAGGCATAAATTTTTATAATGGCTTAGAGATAGTCCCTGTTACCTGAATTCCATTTCAGTCTCTAGGCTTTCAATCTGCTTTGTAATAGAATCTTCTGACTCCGAAACTTGACCACGCACTTCAGTAAGGGAGAATGTACGCCTCTGTAAATAATAGTGGGAACAAGGGTGAAATATGAAAAGGAAAGTAATCCTCCAAAGCTATGAGGATTTCTGGGGAATGCAGAGTCTGATTACTGGCAACATTTTCTCATAAGGGTACTTACCCGGAGTTTAGGAGGTGGATTCTCCCCAGATTCCTTTTTTTCTTTGAGTTGAGCCACATCTTGAGCCAGGATCTTTCTATCTTCAAGGAGGTCATTCAGATGGCGTTTGGCTTCCTCAGTACTGACCATAACCTCAATTTCGTTTCCAAGCCAATTCTGGAAGAGAAATCAGTGATGTCTGGGTTAGGGATGAGGAATCACTGGCTCATGAGCTAGATTCAGCTCCAGACTTAACTTAATTTGAACCAGAGCCCAAGTAACTACAAGTGTGATATCCATTCATACCTACACTTACCAAAAATGTCAGTACCTCTCAAAGAGCCTTTAACAGTAACATGCCAAAAGGTCACAAGAAAGAGACTTTCTCCAGAAAATCTTGCTCCAGATTCCTAGTATTTCTATGTGCCCTGTTCT
>NW_016804161.1:5823-8226 GCF_001698545.2 Rhinopithecus bieti
TCCTGGGCTCAAGTGATCCTCCCATCTCAGCCTCTCTAAGTGCCAGCATTATAGGCATAAGCAATCGTACCTGGCTGAGATTTTATAGATATTAGAACCATAAAGGAATATGATAAACAACTTTATGCCAATACATTTGACAACTAAAATGAAACAGACAAGTTCTCTGAAACACACAAACTACCAAAGCTTACTCAAGGAGACTTTGAACAATCCTTTATCTATTTTTAAAACTTTATTTTAGTTAACATCCCTCTCCCCAAAAAGCAAAACTAAGCAAGAAACATAAATCTCTCTAGTCACAGATGGCTTTCCTGGTAAATTCTACCAAATTTTTAAGAAAGAAACTATTAATTCTACACGAAATCTTCCAGACATTTGAAGAGAAACGACTACTTCTCAGCTCATTCTGAGGCCAGCATTACCTTGATACCAGAAACAGACCAAGGTGTTACAAAAAACCAAACATCAGTATCCCTCATGAACACAGATACAAAGTTTAAACAAGATTTTTTAAATGTATTACTGAATTTAATAATACACAAAAAGGATGATATATCACAATTAAATAGAGTTTATCCAAGAAATGCAAGGTTGGAATGGAATATTACACAGCCATAAAAAAGAACAAAATCACATCCTTTGTAGTAACATGAATGCAGCTGGAGGCTATTATCCTCAGAGAATTAATGCAGGAACAGAAAATCAAATACCACATGTTCTCACTTCTAAGTGGGAGCTAAACACTGAGTACACATGGATAGGAGGAAGGGAACAATAGACACTGGGGCCTACTTGAGGGTGAAGGGTGGGAGGAGGGTGAGGACTGAGATACTACCTATTGGGTATCATGCTGATTATCTGTGTGACAAAATTATCTGTACATGAAACTTGCAACATGCAATTTACCCATGTAACAAACCTGCACATGTAATCCTTGAACCTAAAGTAAAAGTTGGAAAGAAAAAAAAAAGAAATGCAAGGTTGGTTCCATATTTGAACATCAGTCAAAATAATTCACCAAATCAACTAACTAGAGACAAAAAGTATTTCAAAAAAATTAACTACAGTTAACAAACTTAATGGTGAAAGACAGAATGCTTTCCCCCTAAGATCAGGAAGAACAGAAGGATGTCTATTCTCACCACTCCTATTCATCGTCATCCTGAAGGTTCTCACCAATGCAATAGGGCAAGTAGGAGAAATGATAGACATACAGATTAGAAAGGAAGAAATAAAATTGTATTTACAGACAGCATGATAGTCTACACAGAAAATCCTAAAACCTATAAAAGGCTAGAATAATAAAGGCATGAGATAAAAGTTAATATACAAAAATAAATTGTATTTCTATATACCAGCAATAAACAACTAACTGGATAAACAATTTGGCATTTTCTTACAAAGTTAAGCGTACACTTATCATATGACCCAGCAGTCCCGCTCTTAGGTATTTACCCAAGTGAAATAATTAGTTTACATAGAAACGTGTATGTGTTTTTAACAGTAGCTTTATTCGTAATTGCCAAAACCTAAGAAAAAAAAACCCTAAGATATCCTTCAACAGGTGAATGGATAAACAAACTGTGCTATATCCATACAATGAAATACTACTTAACAACAACAAAAACATGCAAACTACAGATACACAAACAACACAAATTAATCTCAAATGCATTATGCTAAGTGAAGGAAGTCATACTATATGTTTCTATTTCTATGACTGATGGAAAGGGAATACAATAATGACAGAGTACAGATCAGTGTTTGTCAAGGACCAGGGGTGTGAGAGGAATTGGCTGTAAGAGACATAGGGCAGTTTCTGGGGATAAGGGAACTATTCTGTATCTTGATTGTTGTAGTGGTCACACAACTGTACATGTTGTCAAAACACATAGAACTGTACAACAAAAGGGTAAATTTTATTGTATTTCAATTATGCCTTGACAGAATAAATTAGGGAAAAATCCATGTCATTTGCCATATAACAGAATAAAAACTGACCAATCAACTGTCAGATCATCTCAACAGAAACTGAAAAAAAAGCTCCCGAAAAAACCCAACATCAATTCGTAATAAAAACTTTTGCAAGCTAAAAAAAAAAAAAAAAAAAAAAGGAACTTCTTCAACCTGATAAAAGACATATACCAAAAAATCTATAGCTATTATCATACTTTATGGTGAAAAACTGAATGCTTTCTGCCCAAGATTGGGAACAAAGCAAGGTTGTAGCCTCTTACCTAGTCTATTCAATATTGTACTGGAGGTTCTAGCAAGTGCAATAAGGCAAGACAAATGTTAAAAAAATAAAAAAGCGGCCGGGCGCGGTGGCTCAAGCCTGTAATCCCAGCACTTTGGGAGGCCGAGACGGGCGGATCACGAGGTCAGGAGATCGAGACCATC
>NW_016804161.1:11419-18435 GCF_001698545.2 Rhinopithecus bieti
AAAAAAAAAAAAAAAAATCCCATTTCTAGCACATTAGTAAAGATAAAAATTACATGGGTTTTAGTTCCTATAGGAACCAGGTTTATAAATCTCCATGGACATAACGAACAGCTACTGCTTTGGTGCCTAGGGGAGGAATACACATCAAGGAAGTTCTGCAGACTAGGTGTCTAGAAATGTCACATATCAATATCACTTTGTTTTTTCAGGAAAGGCTCAAGTCCAATTAGGAAAAAATCCTTATTTGAACAGTACCATTTTTCATCATGTTTTTATCTGCTCACAGGTCATGGCATATAAACAGCGATCAAGATTTAGGAATTGCTTGTGAAGACTGGCATCCCTGGTTTCTCAGGACACTTGCTCGTTTAAAGGATATTACTTTGCAAGTATTTAAGCCTGAAGATGACAATATACTTGACCTAGCAGACTGAATTTTCTTACCTCCTCCGTTTTACGTCTGAGCACATTGGATTGTTTCTGGAAGTTTCTTTCAAGTTTCAGCAGCTCATATTGCCTCTTACGGTCCTGACAAGAAAAAAGTCAGATATGAATTGCTGTTCAGCTAGCTAAAATAAAACCTTATACTATAACTAAGGCGTCTAGATATGAATTGCTGTTCAGCTAGCTAAAATAAAACCTTATACTATAACTAAGGCGTCTCTCAAGACATCCTTGATTTGTAAGGTTAACTACAATACAGTGAGCTGCCTTCATCTCCTATGAGTCAAAAACTCGTAGTTCTAGAAACCATGTTTGTGTGTAGAGGGGAAGTAGTTTTTCCCTTTGGCTTATTGCTCTGTGGCCAAATTCTTGAGTCTCAGTCATAAGTCAACTACTAGAAATAATATCCTAGAATGTGAGGTCTGGAAGGAAGCTTAAAGATCATCTAGTGAACAGTCCTTTCCACATAGGTAGTTATTGACAGAGGTGGGATTCAGGTCTCCTGATAAATAGACCAGTATTCTTTTCCCATCAACCCTACCTGTCCATCCATTATAAAACCCAGGTGGCTGGCAAAAAAGAGAAAGCCTATCACATAGCCAACCACCTATAAAATTAAAGTAACTTGCAGCTAAAAAAAAGAGGTTTTCATTTTGAACAAAACAAGGTTAACCTGGGTACACACAGACATAAAGATGGAAACAATAGACATTGGGGGCTCTAAAAGGAGGGAGGGATGGAGAAAGGGGGGTAAGAGCTGAAAAACTTCCTATTGGGTACTATCTGGGTGACGGGATCAGTAGAAGCCCAAAGCTCAGCATTACGCAATATGCCCTTGTAACAAACCTGGTCCTGTACCCCGAATCTAAAATAAAATAAAACAGGTTATTACTGAATGTGCTCTTTCTTCCCAGAGATTCAAGATAAAGAATACCAAGAAATACTATGGGATATCACCTGCTTCAGCTGAGCACACAATATTTAACTGCTTTGATTTCTTGGTCCTTTCCCTCTTCTAATAATCCATTAAGCTCCTTCTGGCTTCACTTGTTCCTATCGAATCTGGATAGAATGGTCAGCCATTTTTGCCATGTCTTTGCCAGCATACTAGAACAATTCATTTCATTCAACAATATAATATTTACTGTGCCATCAACTACATACTAGGCACTGGGCTAGGTGTCTATGATACAGAGATAAACATGACATGGTTACTACTCTTATGGAGATTACCAGAGAATACAAACAACATGCAACACAATTCTAATAAAATAAGTTGTGTGTTGAAATGAGAAGTCAAGATAATGAAAGAAACACAGCCAGAGGACTAAGCTAGTCCGGTGAAAAGAGAAAAGTCAACAGTCTTCTTAGCACCAGATTTCTTGAAAGAGAGGTCTATGTTTAGTGCTTCCAATTGTCATTACTGCTCACTCCATAATCCCCTTGTAAGTAGTTCCTACCAATTGTCCTGGAATTTCCTACTTGTTAAATTCAATGGTCTTTTTACAGTCACCATCTTCTTTGGCTTCTCTCCCAGCATCGTTAGCACTACCAATAACTTTCCCATACCATCCTAATTCTTTTCCTACCTTACAAATTTCATTGTCTTCTTTTCATTTTCTTATACATGAAATAGATTCTCAGCTGGGCATGGTGGCTCATGCCTGTAATCCCAGCACTTTGAGAGGCTGAGGCGTGTGGATCACCTGAGGTCAGGAGTTCAAGACTAGCCTGGCCAACATGGCAAAACCCTGTCTCTACTAAAAATACAAAAAAATTTGCCTGGCATGGTGGCATGTGCCTGTAGTCCCAGCTACTCAGGAGGCCGAGGCAGACGAATCGCTTGAACCCAGGAGGCAGATGTTGCAGTGAGCCAAGATGGCGCCATTGCACTCCAGCCTGGATGACAGAGTGAGATCAGGAAAAAAAAAAAGAAAAAAAAAAGAGAGATTCTCTTCTTAGCCTTCTTTTCTATATATTCTCTGTCTCCATTATCTCATTACTCCCAAAGTTTCATTTTCACCTCTATGCAGACAACTCTTTTTTTTTTTGAGACGGAGTCTCCCTCTGTCACCCAGGCTGGAGTGCAGTGGCTCGGTCTCTGCTCACTGCAACCTCCGCCTCCTGGGTTCAAGTGATTCTCTTGCCTCAGCCTCCTGAGTAGCTGGGATTACAGGCATGTACCACCAAGCCTGGCTAATTTTTTTGTATTTTTAGTAGAGACGGTGTTTCGCCACGTTGGTCAGGTTGGTCTCGAACTCCTGACCTCGTGATCCACCCACCTTGGCCTCCCAAAGACAACTCTTAATTGCAAAGTCCAGTCCAACTTCTCCCTTGAACTCTAGGCCAACATTATCCAATAGTTTCTAGGTCTCTCCATCCCAAAGATTATTCTCCTAAAACCAACTGTGTCTCTTCAAACTAGCTGTTTCCTCTGACTTTCCAGTCACTGAAAAGCCCACAGTACTTTTTGTTGCCCTATTTCCTTCATTTTTTGAAAGGTAGATTTTGCTTTAATAATGATTAAAATCATTCACTAAACATTATTGAGTGTGCACTACTTGCCAGTCACTGCTCTAGACATTGGAAATACAGAAGTGAGCAAAACAAAGATCCTTGTCAATGTGGAATATATATTCCTGTAAAATGTAAAGTTGTCATCACTTTACAGAGATGTCTCCTTTCTTCTTTTGTTCTTAACAGTTTTATTGAGATATAATTCACATACCATACAATTCACTCATTTAAAGTACATGATTCAGTGGCTTTTGGTACATTCACACAGTTGATGTAAACATCACCACACTTAATTTTAGAACATTTTCATTAACAAAAAAAGAAATATACTGTTTAGTGATCACCCGACAACCCCATCACCCCACCCCAAAACCCTGGACAACCACTCATCTATTTTTTGTCTCTACAGATTTTAATGTCCTACTCTGGATATTTCATATAAATGGAATCCTATCATATATGGTCTTTTGTGATTGGCTTCTTTCACTAGGCAAAATGTTTTCAAGCTTCATCCATGTTGTAGCATGTATCAGTACTTCATTCCTTTGTATGGCTGAATACTACTCCACTGTATGGATAGACCACATTTTATTTGCCCATTTATCAGCTGATGGACATGTTGGGTTTTTCCACTTTTTGGCTATTATGACTACTGCTGCATAAACATTTGGGTACAAGCTTTTGCATATATGACATATTTTTTTATCTCCTGGGTAGAGAAAACTAAGAGTGGGATTGCTGGATCATATGGTATCTCTAGGTTTTTATTTAGCCTTTTGATAAACTGCTAAACTGTTTGCCAAAGCAGCTATACCATTTTCCCATCCTACTGACAATGTATGAGGCTTTCAGTGTCTCCACATTCTTGCTAAGACTTACTATCATCTGTCTTTGTTTATAGCCATCCTAGTAGATCCTAGTAGATGTGAAACTGCATCTCATTGTGGTTTTGATTTGCATTTCTCTGATGGCAAATGACGTTGAGCACCTTTTTGTATACTTATTGCTTTGCCCATTTTAAAACTGAATTATATTTTATTGTTGATTGGTAAGAGTTCTTTTTTTTTTTTTTTTTGAAATGGAGTCTCACTCTTATCACCCAGGCTGGAGTGCAATGGCACGATCTCGGCTCACCACAATCTCCGCCTCCCGAGTTCAAGCGATTCTTCCACCTCAGCCTCCCCAGTAGCTGGTATTATAGGCATGTGCCACCACACCAGGCCAATTTTTTTGCATTTTTAGTAGAGATGGGGTTTTTCCATGTTGGTCAGGCTGGTCGTGAACTCCCGAACTCAGGTGATCCTCCCGCCCCGGCCTCCCAAAGTGCTGGGATTACAGGTGTGAGCCACTGCGCCCAGCCAGTAAGAGTTGTTTATCTATCTTGGATATAAGACTCTTATCAGCTATATGATTTGCAAATATTTTCCTCCCAATCTATGGACTGGCTATTAACTTTTTTCTTCTTCTTCTTTTTTTTTTTGTTAGAGATGGGGTCTTGCCATGTTGCCCAGGGTGGGATCAAACTCCTGGGCTCAAGCAATCCTCCCACCTTGGCTTCCCAAAGTATTGAGATTACAGGCGTGAGCCACCATGCCTGATCATATTCACTTTCTTGATGGTATTATTTACAATGCAAAAACTTTTAGTTTTGTCTCCTTTTGGTTAGCTGTTTGTACTTTAGGTGTCACATCTAAGAAATCATTGTCTAATCGAAAGTCACGAAGATTAACACCTATGTTTTCTTCTAAGAGATTTATAGTTTTAGCTCGTACATTTAAGTTTTGGTCTGTTTTAATTTTTGTATATAGTATGAGAGCAAGTTTCTTTCTGAGACAGAGTCTCACTCTGTTGCCCAGGCTGGACTGCGGGGGCATGATCTCAGCTCACTGCAACCTCTGCCTCCCAGGTTCAAGTGATTCTCCTGCCTCAGCCTCCCGAATAGCTGGGATTACAGGCACGTACCACCATGCCCAGTCAATTTTTTTGTAATTTTAGTAGAGACAGGGTTTCACTATGTTGGCCAGGCTGGTCTTGAACTCCTGACCTCAAGTGATCCACCCGCCTCGGCATCCCAAAGCGCTGGGACTACAGGCATGAGCCACTGTGCCTGGCCACAAGTTTCAACTTCATTATTTCGCATGTGACTATCCAGTTGTTCTAGGACTATTTGTTGAAAAGACAAAATTGTTTTCCTCATTGAATTGTCTTGGCATTACTGTCGAAAATCAACTGGCCGTAAGTGTGTAAGTTTATTTCTGGATTCTCAATCTTATTCCATTGACCTATATGTCTATCTTTACACAGTACCACACAGTCTTGATTACTGTAGCTTTGTAGAAAGTTTTAAAATCAGTAAATGTGACGTTTACAAATTTGTTCTTCTCCTTGAGTGCTTTGAATAGTCTAGGTCCCTTGCATTTCCATATATATTTTAGAATCACAGTGAGTTTCTGTGAAGAAACCAGATGGAATTTCATTGGGATTGTGTTGCATCTGTAAGGCAATCTGAAGGGTATTTCATCTTTGGAATATCAAGTCTTCCTGCCCATGAACGTGGGATATCCTTCCATTTATTTAAGGCTTCCTTAATTAAATTCAATGATGTTTAGTAGTTTTCAAGTATACAAGTCATACATTTCTTTTGTTAAATTTATTCCTAAGTATTTTATTTGTATTGATGCTATCATAAATGGAATTCTTTTCTTTTCTTTTTTTTTCTTTTGAGACGGAGTCTCACACTGTCGCCTGGGCTGGAGTGGTGCAGTGGTGTGATCTCGGCTCACTGCAACCTCCACCTCCCGGGTTCAAGTGATTCTCCTGCCTCAGCCTCCCGAGTAGCTGCGATTACAGGTGCCCGCCACCACACCTGGCTAGTTTTTTGTATTTTTAGTAGAGACGGGGTTTCACTATGTTGGCCAGGCTGGTCTCGAACTCCTTACCCTGTGATCTGCCCACCTCGGCCTCCCAAAGTGCTGGGATTACAGGCATGAGCCACCGTGCCCAGCCCTGGGATTGTTTTATTAATCTCATTGTCAAATTGTTAATTGCTAGTATATTAATATACGACTGATTTTTTTTGTTTGTTTTTGAGATAGAGTCTTGCTCTGTAGCCCAGGCTGAAGTGCAGTGGCCTGATCTCAGCTCACTGCAACCTCTGCCTCCTGGGTTCAAGTGATTCTCGTGCCTCAGCCTCTCAAGTAGTTGGGACTACAGGTGTGTGCTACCATGCCTGGCTAATGTTTGTATTTTTAGTAGAGACAGGGTTTCACTGTGTTGGCCAGGCTGGTCTTGAACTCCTGGCCTCAGGTGATGTGCTTGCCTTGGCCTCCCAAAGTGCTAGGATTACAGGTGTGAGCCACCGTGCCCGACCACAACTTATTTTCTTACATTGATCTTACATTCTGCAACCTTGCTGACCTTATATATTAATTCTAATAGACTTTTAGTGGATTCTCTAGGATTTTCTACATACAAGATAATGTCATCTATAAACAGAGATAGTCTTGTTTCATCTTTTCCAGTTTAGATGCCGTTTATATATTTTTCTTCCCTAAACGTCCTGGTTAGAACCTCCAGGACAATGTTAACTAGACATGGCAAGAGTGGACATCCTTGTCTTGTTTCTGATCTTAGGGGAAAAGTATGCTCTTTTCACCATTAAGTATGTTAGCTGTGGGTTTTCATACACGCCCTTCATCACACTGGGGAAGTTCTCTTCTATTCCTAGTTTCTTGAGTGTTTTATCATGAAAGAGTGTTAGATTTTGTCAAATGCTTTCTCTGTGTCTATTGAGATGATCATGTGGTTCTTGTCCTTTTTCCTACTGATATAGTATATAACATAAATTTTCCATATATTAAACAAACTCTGCATTTTTCAGATGGACCTCAGTCGGTCATAAGTGTATCATCCTTTTTTTTTTTTTTTTTTTTTTTTTGAGACAGTGTCTCACTCTGTTGCCCAGGCTGGAGCGCAGTGGCATGATCTCGGCTCACTGTAGCCTCTGCCTCTCGGGTTCAAGCAATTCCCATGCCTCAGCCTCCCGAGTAGTTGGG
>NW_016804161.1:18647-33348 GCF_001698545.2 Rhinopithecus bieti
TTTTTTTTTTTTTTTTTTTTTTTTTGAGACAGTGTCTCACTCTGTTGCCCAGGCTGGAGCGCAGTGGCATGATCTCGGCTCACTGTAGCCTCTGCCTCTCGGGTTCAAGCAATTCCCATGCCTCAGCCTCCCGAGTAGTTGGGATTATAGGCATATGCCACCATGCCCAGCTAACTTTTCTTTTTTGTATTTTTAGTAGAGACAGGGTTTCGCCATGTTGGCCAGGCTGGTCTCAAACTTCTGACCTCAAGTGATCTGCCCGCCTCGGCTTTCCAAAGTGCTGGGATTACAGGTGTGAGTCACCATGCCCAGCCTATCATCCTTTTTAAATGTTGATGGATTCAGTTTGCTAGAATTTTGTTGAGGATTTTCATGCCTATATTAAGATATATTGGTCTGTAGTATTCTTTTCTTGTGATGTCTTTGGTTTTGGTATCAGGGAACACAAGCCTCATGGAATGAGTTGGGAAGTGTTTCCACTGTTTATAGTTTTCAGAAGAGTTTCTGAGAAATGGGTATTTCTGTCTTTTTTTTTTTTTTTCTGAGACAGAATCTCACTCTATCGCCCAGGCTGGAGTGCAGTGGTGTGATCTTGGCTCACTGCAACCTTCGCCACCTGGGTTCAAGCAATTCTTGTGTCTCAGCCTCCCAAGTAGCTGGGATTACAAGTGTGTGTCACCACACCTGAATAATTTTGTATTTTAGTAGAGACGGGGTTTCACCACGTTGGCCAGGCTGGTCTCGAATTCCTGACCTCAGGTGATCTGCCCACTTCAGCCTCCCAAAGTGCTGGGATTACAGGCATGAGCCACAGCACCAGGCCAAGAAATGGGTATTTCTTCCTAAAATGTTTGATAGAACTCACCAGTGAAGCCATCTGTGCCTGGGCTTTTCTTTGTGGGAAGTTTTTAAACTACTAATTTAACTTCTTGTCATGGGTCTATACAGATTTTCTATTTCTTCTTGAGTCAGTTTTGGTAGTTTTTGTCTTTCCAGGCATTTGTCCACTTCATCTAGGCTATCTAATTTGTTGGCGTACAGTTGTTAATAGTAATTCCTTATAATCCTTTCCTTCCAGCAAGACTAGTAGTGATATTCCCTCTGTCATTCCTAACTTTAGTAATTTAAATTTTCTTTCTTTTTTTTTCTTATTAAGGTTATCTGAAGGTTTGTCAGTATTTGTTGATCATTTCAAAAGACCAACTTTTGGTTTCAATGATTTTCTGGTTTTTTTTCTATTTTATATTTCATTAATTTCTACTTTAATCTTTTTTTTCTTTTTTTTTTTGAGACAGAGTTTCACCTGTGTTGCCCAGGCTGGAGTGCAATGGTGCAATCTTGGCTCAGTGCAACCTCTGCCTCTCGGGTTCAAGCGATTCCCCTGTCTCAGCCTCCCAAGTAGCTGGGACTACAGGCATGCACCACCATGCCCGGCTAATTTTGTATTTTTGGTAGAGAGAGGGTTTCTCCATGTTGGTCAGGCTGGTCTCAAACTCCCGACCACAGGTGATCCACTCACCTTGGCCTCCCAAAGTGCTGGGATTACAGGCGTGAGCCACCGTGCCCAGCCTATTTCTACTCTAATCTTTTAATGTTTCCTTTCATCTACTAGCTTTGGGTTTAGTTTGCTCTCTTTTTTTCAGTGTTTTAAAATGGAAGGCTAGGTTGTTGGTTTAAGATCTTTCTTCAATTAAAAAAACTGAGATGCAGTCTCACAATTTTGCCCAGGCTGGTCTTGAACTCCTGGGCTCAAGTGATCCTTCCACCTCAGCCTCCCAAGTAGCTGGGACTACAGGAGCCTTTCACATTTTTAAATATAGGCATTTACAACTATAAAATTCCCTCCAAACACTGTTTTAGCTGTATCCCATAAGTTTTGGTATGTTGTATCTTTGTTTTTATTAATCTCAAAGTATTTTTTAATTTCCCTATGACTTCCTTTTTGACCCATTATTTATTTAGGATTATGTTAATTTCTTCATATTTGTGAATTTCCCAAATTTATTTTTGTTACTGATTTTTTATTTTATTCCATTGTGGTTAGAGAACAGATTTTGTATTATTTTCAATATTTTGTTTTTTGAGACAGTCTTGCTCTGTTGCCCAGGCTGGAGTGCAGTGGCACGATCTCAGCTCATTGCAACCTCCATCTCCCAAGTTCAAGCGATTCTCCTGCCTCAGCCTCCTGAATACAGGGGATCACAGACATGCCACCATGCCCGGCTAATTTTTGTATTTTTAGTAGACACGGGGTTTCACCATGTTGGCCAGACTGGTCTCGAACTCTGACATCAGGTGATCTGCCGACCTTGGCCTCCCAAAGTGTTGGGATTACAGGCGTGAGCCACGATGCCTGGCTCAATACTTTTAAATTTATTGAGGGATAAAAGGTCTAGCATATGGTCTATCCTGGAGAATGTTTCATGTGCACCTAGGAAGACTGTATATCCTGCTGTTGTTGGTTGGCGTAGTCTATAGATGTCTGTTAGGTATAGTGTATAATCTAGCATATTACATAAACTATAGACCAATATCTCTTATGAATGTAGATATGAACATGCTAGGTATTATATTGTTGAAGTCTTCAATATCCTTGCTGATCTTGTGCCTATTGTTCTATCCATTATTAAAGTAGGGGCTGGGTTCAGTGGTTCATGCCTGTAATACCAGCACTTTAGGAGGTTGAGGTGAGAGGACTTCTTGAGCCCAGGAGTTCGAGATCAGTCTGGGCAACATAGTGAGATTCCATCTCTACAAAAAATAAAAAATTTGCCAGGTGTGGTGGTATACAGCTGTAGGTCTATCTACTCAGGAGGCTGAGGTGGGAGGATTGCTTGAGACCAGGAATTTGAGGCTCCAGTGAGCTATGACTGGACCACTGCACTCCAGCCTGGGCAACAGAACAAGACCCCATCTCTAAAAAAGAAAGAAAATAAAGAGGTGGATTGAAGTCTCCAAATATTTATTACTGTTGATTTGTCTATTTCTCTCTCCATTTCTGTCAGTGTTTGCTTCATACATTCTGGGGGGCTCTGTTGTCAGATGTATATTCAGGCCCTTATAATTCTTCTGGATTATACAATATCTTCTCTTGTTCTGGCCTCTGTTTCTCAATATTACAGTTTGCTCTATACATTATTCCCAGATATATCTTTCTAAAGCGGTATTGTGTTGATAACACTTTCTAAAACACTTAAAATCTTTATGCTACTAACAAAATGAGTTCAAACCTCTTGGATCTTTAATAATCCAGCTTCGACTTGCCTTTCCAATGGAATGGTCCACTACTATACTTCACCCCAGTTGGACCACTTGCCATTCCTTGACTATGCCTACAAAGTTGTCATCTCTATTTCTTTGATCTATCTATCTGGAGCTTGTACTTATCTCTATCAAAACCCTTCCTATTATTCAGGGCCTATTCAGCCATCATCTTTTCACTCCAACTGCAAATTTGCTTTCCTTTCTCTTAGTTACTTTGGTATTTTCTTCTTATAGCCCAAATCTCTTTCTTCCTTGTATTTGAGAAATCCATGCTTATGTCTTACCATCTCCTTTAGATAAGACATTCTTCAAGGGCAGAGCTTATATACTACTAATTTTTCTATTTCTCACAGTGCCTAGTAGATAGTACCTTGAATATAATAGACATAGTAGACATTTAATACAAAGTTGTTAAATTCATGAAAATGTCACACTTTTGGAGACATGAGGTATTTGAAGAGAAGCATCAAAATTGTTAGTCAGCTCAGAGAAGCATTTATTAGCTAGGCCTTCAAGAAGTTTTAGTTACTTACTCGTTCTTTTAACTGTATTACTTCTTTGTCTTTTTTCTGCTTCCACTGTCTAAACTTCTCAGCATCTTCTTTCATTTGACGCATTAACTGTACCCGCTGGTTTTCATCATCTATAAAACAAAACCAGCACAAGTATTAGTCATCTGCACTTTATTCTAGGCTGGTGCGGATGGACAGACTTACCATTAAGAAGAGAGAAAAGCCAGAACTAGGCTGGGAAAGCGGTCCCCAACAGATTTTCTGATTAGGCTTACAATACCCTTGCTATGTTTGCACAGGGTTTCCAAGTATAGACTACACAAGTGAACACTGAGAAGATAGTAAGAAAAATGTACCTACAAGCTAAATCCAGCCCTAAATTCACTGTATACAAATGAAATTTCAAGGAAACATCTAAGCCTCCAGGACAAATCTACCTAGCAACCACTGTATTCTAAAGGTTTCAGTACAAGTAGCCTGTAACCACCACTTTGTTGGTGCCACAAGTTGAATATTCAATAACTGAGAATTTTCTCTAGGTGTCTGTCATCTTGTTACTACTTCAGGAAATTATGCTGCGTGATCATGGAAAGTGATCAGGATATAACCACTAAGCATGGAGATGTCTTTGTTCTTTGGTTTCAGAGACTCTAACATTAAATTTTGAATGTCAAAGCAAGGTTTTATTGAGCAGATCCTAGATGACCACTAGCACAATGTTCTGCAAAAGGGGCATTTGTGGAAATTCACACACTTGAAATGATTGCCCTGCCTGCTATTTTCTCACCTGAAAACACCTCTGGTGTATTTCTAAATGGAATACCTATGTTTGTAAATTCCAATGGGGGTAAACGCAAGGATGAGAATTTATTACCCGTATCTCCTGGTTCAGTTTGGAGACAGTATGCTCTGTGGATTCCTTTAGTTTCAGAAGTTTGGACTGCTCATTTAGTTTCTTCTTCAGATCAGCGATTTGACCCTCCAGCTCCTGGAGACGTTTGCGGCGGCGCTCACTCAACCTAAACACAGATGCTGTAGAAGTGAGGACTACCAGCAGCAAAGCCTGACTTCAAAAGGCATAATACTAGACTCCCAGAGTTACAATCCTGACATATACAAAACAGGTGACTAGTCACATAGCCATCTTGAAAAAAGAATACCACCCAAACAACCAAACCTGTCTCAATAATAGGAGCTTAATACAAAGAGTAAGACAACTTTTAGTACACAGCAATGCAACTCCCTCAATATACGCCGCCCCTTTTGCATCAAAATGGTTCTTTGAAGGCATTTCACTTCACTTTAGCTATGAAGAATTCTGATGACTATTATAGAAGTCTGAGATAGAAAGTAAACATTCAGCATAACTTTTACAAACATGAGCTTTAGACTCAACCGAGAGATAAAATGGAGTCACTGAGTAAAAAGAAGGTAGCATAGCCCATACAGCAGAGGTCTAAAGGAGAGTAGGATGTTATGGTTATCCGCTTTGGTTTTATTCTTAACTGGTAAGAGATGGCTAGATTGATTTTTTTAATCACTAGCCTGGACATTAATTCCATTCACAAGCTAATTTACCATTAGTGCAGGGACAAAGAAACTGCTGTTATCTAGTATATGTGATAATCTTTCAAAAGCCAGCTCAAGCGCTTTTTACAAAGCCTTCCTTGATCATGGTAGCCTGAATTGATATTTCTTGCCTCTGGACTCTTAACACAATTACTGTCTAAGAAATTTATTTGGCTACTAATCATGTGCTGTGTTATGACATTCTTTTACTGTCAACTTGAGACGCTATTTAAAATTGCAATTATTTAACCACTTTTGTGTTTAGGTTTCCTCTTCATAACTAGGTTTAAATCTTTAGAGGCAGTACATGGGACTTCTACTTCTCTATTTCTTGCAAAGCTCCTCACACATAGTAGGGACTTGAAATAACATTTATTAACTTTAATCTTACTTGGCTTGGTTGACATCTTTCTTTGCTGTCTGAAGTTCAAGAACCAATTCTTCCTTTTCCTTTTGCAGATTGATGACTTCTAATTCTAGCTCTTTTATGTTATCCTAGAAAGGTTATAGGTAAAAGAGAAAGAAGACATTACATGGCACAGGAAGAAAAACCACTTCAGCATTCCATGTCTCAAGGAACTATGCATTAAATTTTACCACTTCGATTGCACGCTGAAAACATTTATTCTTGATTTGATGGAGATTAAAATTACGTAGTAGGAAATGTTTAAAATCTGAGGGTCTGGGTTTTAATCTTGACTGCCACACTTAATAAGTATCTTTAAGGAAAGTCACTTCATCTTTTAGTTTTGGTTTCTGTTCAGAAAAGAGTTTATATACGTGTGTATGTGTATGAATGTATATGTGTGTATATATATACTATATCATATATATATAGTGTGTGTGTGTGTGTGTGTGTGTGTGTGTGTGTATAGCCCAGGTTGGTCTTGAACTCCTGAGCTCAAGTGATCCTCCTGCCTCTGCCTCCAAAAGTGCTAGGATTACAGGTGTGAGCCACCACATCTGGCCCTTCATTTGCTTATTTTCTTTCTTTTTTTCTTTTCTTTTCCCTCCCTCCCTCCCTCCTTCCACCTCGCCTCGCCTCGCCTTGCCTTTCCTTTCCCTCCCCCTTCTCCCCATCCTTCTCTGTCTCTCTCTCTCTTCTTTCTTTTGAGACAGAGTCTCACTCTTACCTAGGCTGGAGTACAGAGGCATGATCATGGTTCACTGCAGCCTTTATCTCCTGGGCTCAAGTGATCCTCCCACCTTAGCCTCCTGAGTAGCGAGGACTATAGGAGTGTGCCACCAACTTGGCTAATTTTTGTATTTTTTTTGTAGTGATGGGTTTTCACCATGTTGTCCAGGCTGGTCTTGAACTCCTGGGCTCAAGCGATCCTCCCACCTTGGCCTCCTTAAAGTGCTAGGATTATAGGCATGAGCCACAGCACCCAGCCCCATAAATCTTAACTGTGAGTATGACTATATACTGAGTCCTGTGAGTCCTCCTAGTGAGTCATTCGATCTAGGGGAGCTCTTAGGGACTCCCAAAGGTTTCCCTATCTATGTCAATAATTAATAATAGCACCTACTTCACAGGGTTGTTGGGAAGATCAAATAAGATAAAAAGGCAGACACTTTGTAAACTGTAAAGAGCTGCACAAATATTCTTATATTCAGAACTTTCAAACTTATCTACTCAATAACAACTGCAGTTCTGCAAGCATTTAGAAAAAGAAGTCTAGAAACTGAAGTTTGACAGTGGAAAATCCAAATTCCATCCTATTCTCATAACCAAAAAAGATCGGAGAAAACTGACTGGATGAGTAGCTGGCAGCGAAGAAGATTATATGCAGACCCTAGACCAGTATTAGACTGACACAAAGAAGCAGAGGCAGATTAGGTGGGGCTATATCAGAGAAGCTTTCTAAATGCTTTCTAAATAGGCTAGAGCTGTTTTCCAAGCAATGTACTCAGTCACTTCAGTATAATCAATGAAAATCAATCTTTATAGTTACCTTTTTTTTTTTTTTTTTTTTTTGAGACAGAATCTTGCTCTGTCGCCTAGGCTGGAGTGCAGTGGTGTGATCTCGGCTTACCGCAACCTCTGTCTTCCAGGTTCAAAGGATTCTTGTGCCCCAGTCTCCCAAGTAGCTGAGATTACAGGCACCCACCACCACACCTGGATAATTTTTGTATTTTTTGTAGAGACAGGGTTTCACCATGTTGGCCAGCCTGGTCTCAAACTCCTGAACTTAAGTGATCCACCCACCTCGGCCTCCCAAAGTATTGGCATTACAGGCGTGAGCCACCACGCCTAGCCTACCCTGCATATTTAAAATCACTAATAACATGGGTGTGTATGTATGTATGTATATTCATATATTCTTTATATGATAAATATATTCCATATTCATCTATACTTATAACATAGAAAATATATTCTATATTTTTACTTATAGAAGTAACATATAAATATATTTATATAAAAAAATAGATAATACATATAAAGGTCAAGTTCCCTTGACTGCCTCACCCCTGCCAAAATTCCAGTCCCCCTCCAGAAGCAAGCACTGTTACCAGCTTGATGCATATCTTCCATTTTTTCTAGACATTTACATATTCAAATATTACATATCTAGACATTTACATACACAGTCATATGTCACTTAATAACAGGAATACATTCTAAGAAATGCATTGTTAAGCAATTTCATCATCATGTGAACATGATAGTATACACTTATACAAATCTATATAGTATAGCCTACTATACACCCAGGCTATATGGTATAGCCTATTGCTCCTAGGTTATAAAACTGTATATCATGTGACTGTACTGAATACTGTGGGTGATTATAACATAATGGTAAGTATTTTGTATCTAAACATAAAAATGGTACAGTTAAAAATACAGTATTATAATCTTATGGGACCATCATTGTATCCATAGTCTGTCATTGACTGAAATGTCATTATTTGGTGCATGATTATATATTAAATAAATGTATTATATATTACATATCACATAATATCCATTACTAGAATATGTAATTGATGTAAGTAAATATATAGTATATACACACACACACGTGTTTATAGCAATTAAAATGTGTTAAACATAGACTTATATATATATATGTTATTCTGTAACTTGCCTTTTTTTACTTAATTAGTCATGGAGATTTATTTATATCAGCATATATAGATCTGCCTTGTTTTTTTTGCCATAATGAAATATTCTGGTACATGCCTTCTGTGCACATGTGCAAGGTTTTACTAGGGTAGAGAGAAGTGGGAATTACAGAGTCATGAGGGTATACATTTTCAATTTTTATAGACCTGCCAAATTGTCATCCAAAGGGGCTACTCCACTCTTGCCAGCTAAGTATGAGAGTACTTTGCTTGTACCCTTGTCAACATTTGATATTGCTACACTTAAAAAAACTAATACCGGCCGGGCACCGGGTGGCTCAAGCCTGTAATCCCAGCACTTTGGAGGCCGAGACGGGCGGCCATCACGAGGTCAAGGAGATCGAGACCATCCTGGTAACACGCTGAAACCCGTCTCTACTAAAAATACAAAAAAGTAGCCAGGGTGATGGTGGCGGGCGCCTGTAGTACCCAGCTACTTGGGAGGTCTGAGGCAGGAGAATGGCGTAAACCACGGGAGGCGAGCTTTCGCGTGAGCTGAGATCCGGCACTGCACTCCAGCCTGGGCGACAGAGCGAGACTGCCTCTCAAAAAAAAAAAAAAAAAAACTATTACCAATCCTGTTAGGTGAAAAATAGTTTTCTATTTCATTATATATCACCACATTTAGTCCCTAATTGTCTTACCAACTCCACAAGGGGGAATTATTCAAAAATTTAAGTCCTGGTTTACTACAACTCATGGTAATCTTCATTAATCAGACCCTATGCCTCCCCTATTTTCTCTGGCAATTCTTTACAAGTGACAGGAAAAATACCATGCAACTCAGGAGGCAGAGGTGGAAGGATCACTTGAGCCCAGAAAGTCAAGACTGCAGTGTGCTATGATCACGCCACTGCACTCCAGCCTGGGCGAGAGAGTGAGACTTTGTCTCTAAATAAATAAATAAATAATTGAATTAAAAACAGCTTTTATCTCTTAGAGAAAAAAAAGGGTGATTCACATGTGAGTAAAAGGTATTGATTACGTTAAGAATTTATTTCAGGCCTTGTGCAGTGGCTCACACCTGTAATGCCAGCACTTTGGGAGGCCGAGGCAGGCAGATAACCTAAGGTCAGGAGTTTGAGACCAGCCTGGCCAACATGGTGAAACCCCGTCTCTACTAAAAATACAAAAATTAGCCAGGCATGGTGGCGCAGACCTGTAATCCCAGCTACTTGGGAGGCTGAGGCAGGAGAATCGCTTGAACTCAAGAGGTGGAGGTCGCAGTGCACAGAGATTGCACCACTACACACCAGCCTGGGTGACAGAGCAAGACTCCGTCTAAAAAAAAAAATTATTTCTTCTTAACTTAATCAAGGATATTTGATGCCATGGGGAAAAGGACTAGATCTCTTACTACAGCTACAGCTCCTTACTAGCACCCCTTTGTAGAGTTAGAAATACAATGGGCGGGGCACCCAGTGCTGGTCCTCCCAAGACGGCGATATGCATCCCGGTGATCACCAAGGAGAATTACCCTCTCTACATCCGCAGCACCCCCACGGAGAACAAGCTGAGGTTCCAATACATGGTGCACACATCTCTGGACATGGTGGATGAGAAGATCTCCTCAATGGGGAAGGCCCTGGTCAACCAGAGGGAGCTCTATCTGGGCCTGCTCTACCCCACAGAGGACTACAAGGTCTTGCCTCATAAGTCACTAGAAACTCTCGACCAGTCCCTTTGGACAAATCACTTGAGACGATGGAGTTCAAAGACGTTCCAAGAGCAGTAATGTAGCTTGTCCATGGTGACATGTGCCAGTAGCCATTATTTTACAAGACAACATGGCCTCTACAGAGGAGGTCCGCCTTATTTATGAAGTCTCTGGTTTTGCAGTTAACTTTCTGGACCAGGCATTGATTCATAAAGAGGGTGAGGCATCCCAGGTGCACATAGAAACTCAGAGTCTGAGTGGCTCGGTTCCTGGAGCCTGAATTGGGTAAGGCTTAGCTGCCTGCCCTTTGTTTCTCCAGTAAACACCAGTTGCCCCCAACGAAGTATCTAGGCATGCACCCAGTGTGGTCACTGCAGGACCAGCCCAGCCTGGGCACTTCCTGTGATTCAAGGTTGTCAGACTTCTCCAAAGTGAGGGCACACAGAGGGCCCTCAGCTGGCAGGTTCTTTACCTGCTGTCCCAGCAGTCCTTGTGTTACAAGTGCATTCCCTAACCAGCTACGCAGACAGAGCTACACTACCATCTCCAAGGTGAAGTTTGTCATGGTGGTGAATCCCTCCAACACAGCTCTTTGAGACAATGAAATCCACAGGATGTTCTGGAAGCTGCACAACTCCTACATAGATGTGATGTGCAACCCCTTCTGTAACCCGAGGACAATATCCAGTCCAGGGACTGATAACATGGTGATGTCTATGATGATACAGGTCTGCTGAGTGAGAACTCTGCCACCAGACATTGCAGACAGAAGCTTCAGCATGTGACTGTTGTGGGGATGTCTGCCTCTTCCTGAATGTGATGACCACGCATTTGGGGCAAGGCTCCATGCATGGTGCACCTCAAATAAAGGTCTTGTGAGATGAGATTTGGCTTTTTCCTTTTGTGTTAGTAGAGGATTCAACTAAGGAGAGTTTAGCTACGGACCTTTAGTGGTGTGGGCAGAGGTTAGTGACCAGACACAGCAGGAAGTGTGCCCCCAATAGGCTTGAAGCAGGGGAGGCAGGGGTGCCTGGAGCTGAGAGCTCTGGAGCCCATGGGACCTGTGACCACATGGGCTGCCTCTGCTGTTCCCTCTGCCCTTGCTGTGGCTGCCCATTGGCTGAACAGGTGGGCTGGTCCATAGGGGTTAGCCTCCTGAGCCTAGATCCAGCCTAGGATCTAGGGGCAAATGCGCCCTTCCCACATGCGCATTCCCATGGGGGAGGGCCCTCCTCTTTCTGGACTTGGCCTCCATTCTTTGCACGTGGTCCAACATCTGGACACAGCCCAGGCCTTAGAAGGAGCCCTTGTGAAATTTGGAAAGCCTCAGGGCAGCCTGCTTCTGAAACCCTGGAGTGGCAGACTCAAGGCGCCCTTTCCTGCCTGTTGGTGCAAAGTAGGTTAGGATCCGACTGCTGCTCTCCAGATCCCTGGGCAGGCTGCTCTGGGAGCACATGGCTAGGACGAGCCAACTGGATCTGCTCTTTCTGCCCAGAAGCCCTGCAGCCAAAGTCCAGATAACGACCAGGCCTGAGGTGTCAACCAGGACTGAGTGAAGGTTCAGGTGGCCCAGGCCTGCCTCCCCAGTGTCGCTTGTTGACGTGGCTGAGTGACGACTGCCCAGGGCAGTGGCAGAGGCCACAAGGACCACCCACGCGGCTGAGCCCTCGGCACATTCCTCGCTCCATGTGTAGTCGGTGTCAGCGGGGTTGAGCAACCAAGGCTTGGCCTGCTGAGGAGCCCCCTTCCCTCCCCAGCCCATCCTCCCACCACCCCCAGCACTGGTCTAGGACTACTGAGTTTCTCAAGGACCTTCCAGGATCCCAGAATCCCCTGGGAGCAGGTCAGGCTGTTAACATGGGTTAGTCAGGGGTGGGGCACAGGGAGGTGAACTTTTTCTCTACACATCTTTGGATTTTCATGTCTTCCAATAAGTGCAGTGTTAATTTTATAAATTATAGAAGAAAAAGAAATCAACTAGGAGTGTGTGTGTGAAAACAGCATGCCCCAGGCCTCCCCCGCCCCAGGGTGAACTGGAAGCCCTGAAGTGGGCTGAGGCATGTCAGGCAGCTGATTAGGGTGCACGTGGGCCACAAGCCACCCTCACAGGGTTAAATATTTAACAAGAGCCTCATATTTGTTAAGACAAGGCAGGACCCCAGCCCAAGCACCTCTCCCCTACAGCCAGGCATGAAACCTTTGGCTTTTAGTGGGGATCACCCCTGCCTAAGTCCTGGCTGTGGTGGGGACTGCAAATTGTTAACCCAGCATCTATTATCCTTCCTCCCTACTAACAGAATCCCAGTGCTTCTGCCCAATTCTGATAAGCGGGCAGACAAAAGTCATGTCCTACCCTCCCTCACAGCCCAGGGTGGGCAGTTGTAGCATGCAAGTGGATGGTGTCGGGAGAGACTTGCAGGAAAGACCCTGTAAAGGGAGCTCAGCTGACATGTGCAATACCCTTCACCTTTGCCTTCTTCCTGCCCGGAATGTGGATGTGATGGCTGATGCTCAGCCAGCTGTCTTGAGAGCATGAGGACAAGATTCACACCCTAAGGCCAAGGAAGCAGAAAGCAGGAAGGATCCTGGGCCTTTGCTGCTGTACGTGCCCCAGACTACTTATGTTCAGCTTTTTTTTTTTTTTTTTTTTTTTTTTTAAATGTGAGAAAATAAATATACCCCTCTCTGGTTAAAGAAAAAAAAAAAAAGGAAGAAAGAAATACAGTGGGGGAACACATATCCCCATGTTTCCAGGCAAGAGTATAAGAAAGGAGGAAGCACTTCTCAGCCTTACCAGTAATCCTTTGTTTATCCTGGAAAAGCCAAAATACATTTGACCTTGTATGCCTGCATTGTATGTCCTGTTAATATGGACAATTGAGCTACATATTTAACTTACTCCCTCCTGAAATCCCATGAAAATGAACAAAAAAGGAGGTATAAATCAACAAGAACGAAGAGAGACGAGGAGAGCAGTTGAGAGATATCAACAAACTTTTGGAAGAAGAAAACAGCTGGATAAGAAGTAACTGACGTCCAGAGTGGAAAAAGCTAAAATATAACTCCTACAGGACAAATATCAAGAAGAAGCAAGCCAATACGTACCACGGAGGCACAGAGTGGAACAGAGGCTTCCTTTCTAGAGAGGCCGAACCTAACAGGTTGGACACAGCTAATAGCAGGGATGCAGTACCATACTGCTGACAGGGATTAAATAAAAGTCTGTCTATGATTGGAGAGACTTCAACTCCCTTATTTTCTCTGGGTTACTAGAACTATGGCATACCACCACTAGGCCCACACAACTCTAGGCAAAAGAATAAAAGAGTTCTTTATTGGAAATTGATTAGCCTAAGAGAAATCCATGCACATACAACTTGCTATTGGCTTTTAGTGCCTCCCTCTTAAATATGAATGGATAGCCATGGCTCACTAGAAATTTGAGGAAAGTGTCTTACCTGAAAGACAGACCAAAACAAACACACTAGAGAAAGGAAATCTGGAGGAAACAAAGGCAAAGCAGGAAGAAGAAGAAAACCTTGATAAAATTTAATTCCTATTCTTAGAGATGGGCTGTGAATCCACACAAAAAGAATAAAAGGCTATAACAAGGAACAATTACAGGATCAAAAGGAGACCTTGGAAATTAATAGCCAAATGAAATAATTCACTAAGAATGAAGGGAAATCTCCCAGAGTGGAATAAAAAGTCAAAGAAATAGAAAATAGGAAGAAAGAGATCAGAAAAGTAGAAACTAAATCTAAGAGATCCAATATCTAAGAGAAGTGCAAGAAAGAGAAAACAGAGAAAATGTAGAGATAGCGTTCTCAAAGAAATGATAGGAAAAAAACTGCCCAGAAAGGAGTACACATTTCTAGATTGAAAGGACCAGTCAAGCACCAAGCACAATAAATGAGAAAAGAAGGCTGGGTGTGGTGGTACATGCCTGTAATCCTAGCACTTTAGGATTGGGAGGCTGGGAGGATCACTAAAGACCAGGAATTTGAGACCAGCCTCAGCAACATAGTGAGACTTCATCTCTACAAAAAATAAAAAATTAGCCAGGCATGGTGGCACATACCTGTCGTCCCAGCAACTTGGGAGGCTGAGGCAGGAGGACCACCTGAGCCCAGGAAGTTGAGGCTGCGGTGAGCTGCGATGGCACCACTGCACTCCAGCCTGGGTAACAGAGCAAGACCCTGTCTCTATAAAAACAACAATAACAAACAAACAAACAAACAAAAAACAGGAAACCATACCAAGGCCCAACATTGTGAAATTAAGTAACACCTGGGGACAATGAAAAGATCCTGAAAGTTTCCAAAGTAAAAAAATATATAGGTCTATTACAAATACTGCAAAATTATAATAGACTTCTCAACAGCAATACTGGAAATAGAAGACAATGGAGCAAGACCTTCAAAATAATGAAGAAAACATTTCTGTAGAATTGTAAACCCAGCCAAACTAACAAGTATAAGAATTTTGAGGCCAGGCGCGGTGGCTCAAGCCTGTAATCCCAGCACTTTGGGAGGCCGAGACGGGCGGATCACGAGGTCAGGAGATC
>NW_016804161.1:35670-48909 GCF_001698545.2 Rhinopithecus bieti
TCTTCCCATTCAGCCTGGTTTCCTGGTGAGGGTCCTGCAGTCGTGGGCCCTGGGGGACCCCCCAAGGAAAAGGCCCTCAGGAGGGAAGGGACCAAGGGCATCCTTGGGCCAACTGTCCACCTCTCTTGTCCACTGTTCTCTCCTCCCCACTTCTGTCTTCAAAAGGCTCCTTCCCAGGATGGATTGGGTGCTAGGACAACTGGAATCCAATCCAAAAGCTCTCCCTGCCCCTGTGTCCTTTTTTAGATGTGAGAACAACTGTACAGTGTAAACTTATAAAGTGTTTTTAATGGTTATAGATTGAAAATAAAGTATGTCATATGAACAGCTGCCATGGAGGGAAAAGAAAGCATGGGTACTAGAGCTATTCCTCAATATAAGCATATAATACCTTGGGAGTAGTAGGATATAGCTGGATGGGAAAACAACCCACTCGTCCCCCTACCACCCATCCTAATATCCCTTTGTCTGTAATCACAAACAATGAGAAACACTGGTCTACAAGGGAAAATAAGTCTGGAGCAAGGGTCATTTCTTGTGGGTAACCTGAAAGCCAAGGATTTGCCTTTAAGTAAAGACCTGATTATTAATTGGCAAAGGTCACTTAGAACTACTATTAGAAAAAAGTTTAGCCATTTATCAAGTCATGTGACATCCACTAGTCTCTTCATAATTCATACTATAACCCAGACTATTTACCAAAAGATGTGTTTTTCTCAGAATCCAAGCATAGTTATTAGAATATAATTTTTCTGTAAGTAGGGACCACATTTATTATAACATTATCAAACAATTTATTAAATACCTGTGGCATAAGGTAAGGCATTAGATAGATTAAATGGAACAAAATTACAGGCTCCCTGTCCTGAATGTATCCTCTTTTAAACCAACAGTACAAACTCCCATTATACTATATACATTTTGTTGTCTTTTCATCATCAAAAATGGTATGCTTGTTGTTTTCTTCCCATTCAGTTTAAGAGACTGTAGACATGAACAAATACTGCCCTAGGAAATAGTTTACCTGGTATTGGTACTGAATGGGCTGTAGTTGGCTGTCATTCTGAGTCATCTTCCTAGCCAGGGCCTCTTTCAGTGCAAGCGCTTTATTCAACTCAACCAGCTCCTTAGACATCTGCGCTTGACGGAGAGCATGCTGAGTGGTAAAAGCGTCAGAAGACCTGCTCGTCTCTGGACTGGTTTCTACTTGCTGGAAAAAAAATCAGGATAACGATTTATAAGAGAAACAAGCAAATGAAGTTCCTTAGGCACTATTTCATCAAGTCTCACAGGCACTTCTCCATTAACAGTATTTCTGTTCCTTTACAACGGTGGCTCGCATTTGTTTTAAGTATCTGAAATAAACTGAGCTAGCCTCGTTCCCTGCTCTCTCAAGCACCTTATTTCTTATACACTTCAATGGACTCTTTTAGAACCAACTAAGTTTCTTTGCTCTTTCCTTTGTTGATCTGGATGGCATTTCTTACTTTTACCTCATTCCATCATTCCAAGGGGTCCTTACAGGAGAGAAGGTCCTGGAAATTGAGAAAAGGGTTCATTTGTTCTCACACAGTTGACCTCTAGTACCTGATCTAGTATTTTCCTTCTTTCAGAATGTGAAAACTACTGACATAGATTCATTTTAGGGATAAAAGCCTGTCTCAAGCAATCCATCATCCAGCCTTTCATTTTGTCTTTATAACCTTTAGTCAACATCTAATACATTTTATCTATCCTTGTGATCTGAACACTCAAATTATTTTCCTTGGTTCTTTTAGCCCCTAATATCTCATCCATAGAAAATTATGCTGAGAAAAAATTCTCTTCAATTTCTCCTCTAATGCTTTTTTGACTTTGCCATAATTTCCTCTTTTTTTCCTCTCCTCATTTTTAACTTGCTGGACGGTTGATGCAGAATACTAGCCTCTAACAAGAAATCTGTAAGCTGAGTTGCAAATATGGAACATTACATCCTTGAGAAGTCCTGGCCCCCGTTACCAGTTATACTATTAGTGGTAGAGCCTATCCAAGGTAGGGATTTTATGAAGCTGAGATTTACACTAAAGATTTCTGGATTTCCCAGGCATTCTACGGAGGATGGTAACAATCACAGGTTCTCTTTTTCAGTTGAGTGATAAATTATAGGAAACGGCAGTTAGAGCTCCTGGTTCCACACAAAGGGACCAATTACTTACAGCTTCTTGTTCCACCGCAGTATCAATGGCTGCAGCCATGCAAGCAACAGTTTCATCCTGCAGTAACAAATGTTTTGGTTTAGGGAAAGAGTCTGAAGTAAAGCTTACTAGTGGATTTTACATTGGTTATTTAATTTTTTTCAAGTATATACAGAGACCGTTTAAGGTACTGAACCTATTTTATAGTCACAGAAACCCCAAAAGCCACGTTTCCATTTCCCATCTCTCAAGAGTCTTTCTTCTTCATACAGGACAATTGTGTAGTTTTTATAAAAAAATAAGGTCATGTGGCAACTGACATATTTCTTGCACTTCTCCTGCCCTGCCAGAGACAGTTGGGCCAGAGTGAAACATTTAGCCATTTCAAAAGGCCAAAGTTTAACCCATTTTATGGACTCTACCCTTTCTTTTTATGCATCTACCACTAAGTATACCTCTACTAATGTACAAGTCTAGCCAGTTCTTATGGGGGCATACCATTCTACAAACAGACATATCAAATAATGGCAATGCATCAGAAAAGTAAATAGAATGGTTATTTTTTATTTTTATAGTCAGTCAAGGTAGTAGGATCTTCCTCTATAAAGAAATAATTGCCTGGCCAAGCACGGTGGCTTACACCTGTAATCCCAGTGCCTTGGGAGGTCAAAGCAGGCAGGTCACGAGGTCAGGAGTTCGAGACCAGCCTGGCCAACATGATGAAATCCCATCTCTACTACAAATACCAAAAAAATTAGCCAGGCGTGGTGGCGAGCACCTGTAAGCACAGCTACTCTGGAGGCTGAGGCAGAAGAATTGCTTAAACCTGGGGGGCAGAGGTTGCAGTGAGCCAAGATTGCACCACTGTACTCCAGCCTGGGTGACAGAGCAAGACTCCATCTTGAAGAAAAAACAAAAAACAAACAAACAAACAAAAACAGAAAGAAATAAATGCCTTAGATGAACACTCCCAGAAAAATATGCTCATGAAGTCAGATAAAGGTACTGCAGCCTCTGTCCCTCATGTAAATAAGAACTGATCATAAAGATATGGAATCAATCTAAGTGTATACACACACCACATTTTATTTATCCAATCATCCCTTGATATACCATGGACTACTACTGGAATAGTAGTAGTCACACCATGGAATACTACTCAACCATAAGAATGGAATCATGTCTCTTGCAGCAACGTGAATGAAACTAGAGGCCATTATCTTAAGTGAAATAACTCAGAAAGTCAAATATTGCATGTCCTTACTTATAAGTGGGAACTAAATAATGTGTACACATGGACATAGTGGAATAACAGACATTGGAGACTTGGAAGAGTGAAAGGGTTGGGGTTGGTGAGGGATGAGAAATTACTTATTGGGTACAAAGTACACTATTCAGGTGACAGCTACAGTAAAAACCCAGTCTTCAGTACTACCCAATTTATCTATGTAACAAAATTGCACTTGTACCCCTAAATCTAAAATAGAAAAAAAGAAAAAAGGGGAAAAAAGAACAGATCATATGGTATTACTCCAGGTAACTAGGAGGAAAAGGGTAAGCACTAATTCTTTGGCAAATTATTTTTTGGGGCATTCAAACAACTGCCACCTAGAAGGGAAACCTAAAACTACTTAATAGGACTAATTTGTTTACAGGCTATCATATTAGCAAGCTCTGTTCTCACCACTGGAATTTAGGCTTTATTTGGTATTGTAAGACATGGATTACCACTTCTGTGTAAGTGATTCTTCAAAGCCCCGGGAAAAGAGAATTATTTCCAGGAAGTCATGTAATTAAGGAGGTCACAGGTGAAAGAGCTATTAGCTCAACAGCTAAGAATTTAGGGTTAGCACATGGAGTCTCTATACCACCTCTATGAAACATTACATAGTTGTTGAAACTTAACTTTTAGTACCTTTAATGTGAGGAGTGAAGAGACCCCTCTCGTCTTGCTCTTTTTTGAGACAGAGTCTCGCTCTGTCACCCAGGCTGGAGTGCGGTGGTGCCATCTCAGCTCACTGCAACCTCCACCTCCCGGGCTCAAATGATCCTCCCACCTCAGCCTCCCAACTAGCTGGGACTACAAGTGTACACCACCACACCCAGCTCATTTTAAAACTTCTTTGTAGACAGGGTCTCACTATGTCATGAAGGATGGTCTAATTTTATTTTATTTTTTTGTAGGGACAAGGTCTCACTGTATTGCCTAGGCTGATCTCAAGCTCTTGGGCTCCAGGGATCCACCTGCTCGGTTTCCCAAAGAGTTGGGATTACAGGTGTAAGCCACTGTGCCTGGCCTGAAGAGATCCTTAATAACTGCTATTTACAAAGCATTTCCCTTACTCTGCCCAGAAACTCCCAACCAGTAAGGCTCAAAGAGAATTTAAAGGAAGCTTCAGTATTCCCATATCCTTTCTCATAATGATTTATAGTACTGGTGACTCTCCAAGTGCAGGACATACTAAATCATTCTTAAAAAGGATTTAAAAAATCTATAAGGGTTACCCTTTCCTCCCTCCCATGTTTCAATTTTCAGTATAAGGACTAATAACAGGCCTATCCTAGATTATTGGGGCCTATAACACTGGCCTTTGGAGACTTTCTCTAGTACCTTCCAGAGAGTTAGGATCAAAAGTAGATGGGCTAATCCTTGAAGAAGATATGCTGTTACTGTGGGTTTATCTTTGGCTTTTGGCCCAGAGAAATTTTACAATACTAAGGTTTAAGCTTAGGGCTATGGTGACATGTTCTGCATAAACATGGCAGAATTCTGCCTCTATAATTCTAAATGTAAATATACAACAATAAGATTTATTTCAGTCTCACAGCCCTCTTTCCCGCGATTCCAAGACTATAACCAAGAACCTCTTTAAAATTGTGATTTCAGAAAGGTGATGGTCAGGGGAACAAGGCCAGGGTACATTGTGCTACATTAACCAGCAATGTCCTCCAAGATGAAGTCTGTGTTTGTAGGCTGTACCATTACTGGGCATGCAAAATGCTTTTTATGGAACTGGTCTTGGAGGAGGGGATATAAACAAAAAAGATCATTTGATTTTGTAGGAACTGAAAGGACTGCTTGAATTTCCTCACAGGTAACTGTACAAGGAGGTTCACTTGAATTATAGTTTAAAAGAAGAAATGGTACAGTTTAGCGCTTAAGGCCCCAGGAAGAATATCTAGGAACAATGGTTGCCTTTATAATGGAAAAGGGGGTGTTCACTAGTCACTTAAAATAAAAATAGTTTTAATCCAGAACGAAGGGCACAAGCACTTACTTTTGAAACATTTTGCTTTCACTGTAGTGAGTCTTAATAAAAGCCACAGGATACATTGTTGTGTATTTCCAAAAAAAAAAAAATATATAGCTGGGAGGGTCTCCGAACAATAGATGTGGAGAACTCTGATTCAGGAGTCCAGCAGGACTCCTGGATAAAAGGGCTTACTCTGCCTAACTATGACAGTGGATGGAAGGCAGGAACTTTATCAGTTTGTGGCAATCTTTAGCACCCTCCTACTGTGTGTGCCAAGTACATTTTAGTGGCAGACACAGCGATTCTGCAGAGTTCCTCTGAGCCAGCCACCACTAGCAACTCCCTCTACAGGCACACCAGGCACCAGTCATATTGCCAGGTTCTCACTGAAGATGCTTTATTTTATTAATTTGGTTCCACGGGTTTCCTTCATCTTTTCCATGTGACTCAAAGCCCCAGAAATGAAGTGGTATTAATCCTCTGAGATCAGTGTGATGGCCATGAACAATGGTGAGTACCCTGGGTCACTATTTCTGAGCTTGTAAGTTTTGGCTCCAGAGGGCTTCTGCAGCTTACATTATCTTAATACTAAGGCAGCTCACACAAGGTTTTCATATATCAGACGTTTCAGTTGCATTTGAGTGGCATTATAAATGGTGAAATTTAACCTTGTGATAGTCGTTGTCTAACATGTACTCTATACTTCAGCCACATTGAAGTTCTTACCATTTTTTAAACTTTCATACCTCTTTCCTTTTATATATATCTTTTCCTCTATATATAGTCTAGTCCCTTTTAAAAAACTTTATTTATTTTATATAAAACTTCTAAAATTTTCCTTGTGGAGCAGGGCTAACTCATAAGCAGTGTGCCCAGAACTGGCCTGTCCCTTCCCTTTTGTCTGCATGGCAAACTCCTATTCATTTTTAGGACCCAGTTTCTTCTGTGATGCCTTCCTGAATTTTCTGGACTAACAGTTAATCACCCTTTGTTTTATGATCCCACTGCACTTTGCTCATATTGCTGATATAAAAGAAAACACACATGAGAGAGGGTTCCGAGTTTTCCTTGCCTTCAACCCTTGCCTCCTTTCCCTGTTCCCCCTATTTTGGCACCTCTCCCACCTGTGAATCTTGACCAACTGAGAAACTACAAGGCTTGTAAGAACATCTCTCAAAATATAGTAACAGTTATCAGGATAGGATTGCACCAGTATGTTTCTGAGGAAGAGGTATAAAAAAATGAAACAATCTCCAACCAAAAGTTTCACAGCAATTAACATAAAAAACTGTTACCTGAGCTAAATCACAAGGACATACACCCCTTCCTTCTCTTTACTCTATAAAACTCCAATCTTGCTTTACTTGGGAAGTTACCTGGAGTTCAGGCATGCCCTGAGTGCATCAGCTAAATAATATTTCTTCTTTTATTTTGAGATTAAGTCTCGCTCTGTCACCCAGGCTGCAGTGCAGTGGCACAGTCTCGGCTCACTGCAACCTCCACCTCCTGGGTTCAAGCGGTTCTCTTGCCTCAGCCTCCCGAGTACCTGGGACTACAGGTGCATGCCACCACACCCGGCTGATTTTTGTATTTTCAGTAGAAACGGGATTTCACCATGTTGGCCAGGCTAGTCTCGAACTCCAGACCTCAGGTGATCCGCCCACCTTGACCTCCCAAATTGAAATCCCAAAGTGCTGGGATTACAGGCATGAGCCACTGCACCCGGCCGAATAATTCTTTTAACCCCTATTTGAATCACTTAAATTATCTCCTTTTGACAGTAATACAGCATTTAGTAAGATTACATAGCTAGGAAGTAGCAGAACTGGCTTCAAACTAGGGTCTGTGTGGTTCTAGAGCCCAGGCTCTCGATTACTGTACCCTGTTAGATAAAAGAGCTGTCATCTTGGACTGCTCCTGACAGCTTTACAGTCCTCCTTATTCTAAAACACTGCCTAATAGTCTTTGGGGATTTAACTCATTTAATTTTTTAGAACTGGTCATCATAACGAGTCCTGACAATATTGTATGACATTTTTTTTATTTCCTCTTCAAGAATAAATCTATGTGTGGATAATTTTGTGACACAATATTGACAACTCTAGAAAACACTGGGCAAGACCAGGGATGACAATCTCATGGTTCTGGTAAAATTAAAATCTCTGCCCAAAAGCTAGGAATTACCACCAGGCATTTGCATACACATTACTGTTTCAGAATAATAAACAACAGAGTGTAGACGGAACAAAACCAACCATTACCACTTAACATAGTATGTTATAGTATGATTTCAATTTTTTTTAAAGCATATATGCCTAAGGACTAAGAGATGGAACACCAAAACAAAATAGATTTTAGGGGTAGTGGGATTGTGAAAATTTTCTTCTGGGAAAACAACAAATAACCACTCCCATCCCCAAAACATACCTGCCACTACTATAATGGTTCTAAAATAAACAAAATGGGAACTTATGGTAGAACATTCAAACTTACTTATTATTGGTTATAAAAGAGGCTTATGGTATTCTCTGGTTGCTTTAAGCTGTCAGAATTTAGTTTATTTAAAATTGGGGTATGATACAAGACCTCTTTTTAAGTTAGCCTACACTGTGAGGACAGCAAATCAATGACTGCTGCTCTTGCTGCCTAGGCAATTTTGCACTGCTATGCTGTTGCTTCTGGTATTTGATTAGAATACTGAAATACTAATGTGCATTATATATGTAACCTATGAGTGTTTTGATTTAACAAACTCAATATTCAGATCATATCAAATGATCCATGACCTCTGTCCTCAAGCACCTCACAATCTAGTTTTTTCAGCAAAAGGTACAGAGTTAGAAAGGCTTGTATATGTCAAGAGAAACAAATGAAAGTGATATGCCTATTTACACTGCCCCTACTTGGCTTACCGATAACTGGGTAATCAATTGCTGCAGGTTACAAATTATCTCTACATTTTCTTTCAATTCCTGGTCTTCCAAAGTCTCCACTAGCTTTTGAAGATCCAGTTTGCAGCTGAAAATTCAAACAAAAAGAACCCAAGGGTTATTCATATGACAAAGACCAGAGGCTCCACGATTATATACTGAGGTGCTATAGGTTGCTAACAAATATCTGGTGGGCAACTTACGCTGCATGCTGCCTGAGCTCTTCTAGCTTGGCGTTCATTTTTTCATTCGCTTGTTCTGTCTGCAACAAAGACCCAGGAGATCATCAGTGGGAGTGCCTGACAGCCTCACATAATTATGCTCTCCTACTCCTATGAATTAAAAGCTAGGTAAAGAGGCTGTCTCCTTTGCTATAACAGAGGATTTAGTGGGTTTTGGTTATTTAGTGAAAAATGTGTTTTTTAAGAGTCATGGAAATTAGCCCTTCAGTCAACATGAGCTACTAAAAATAGCATCCGAGCAGCTGGGTTTTATGCTTGCCATGAAACTCAGACTATGGGGTGGAGTGTGAAGCCTTAATTCCATAGAGAACTTTGCAACTAGGGGGAAAAAAGCATTATTTCCTGGCATGTTAGTCACTGCTGTTTGCAAAAAAAAAACCAAAAAAAACAAAAACAAAAAACAAAAAAAAAAAACCCCACTTACTTTAAATTGCCTCCTACACTACACTGTTCCCTAGCCCCAGCATAAGGGCATTTAAAACATAAAAGGGCCTCACACTAAATTTGAGCTGAGATTTTTTTTTTTAAAGTTATACTATCTGATATGGTAGGCTAGTTTTAGAAAAGACAGCAAGAAAAGGGTACGGCACAAGAATGATGGTAGAGAAAGAAGAAACGGCAGAAGGCAGCTTACGTTTTGGGAAGGGTGATTGATATTTTCAGTTTTATTTCAATCACAGTATCTGTAACATGCTGGATGCTATAACAGATCTGGAAAGAATTGTTTATATAGGACAAAAATGTTGTGCTTGTTATGAAGTTCTGACAGGATATCAAACAATAAGCCTATCAGGCAGACACTGTAACAACCTTATAAAGGTTGGATGAGTATGTGGCTAGAATAAGAAGTAGTTTCTGTTACATCAGCCTCATTCACATACATGTGAAACGCAGCTTCTAGAGTTACTTCAAAGCACAAAATACAGCACTGGAGACAGAAAACTGTATATAAAAATCCCCTATATCCCATTTTCACCCTCTGTTAGTAATGGACAATACAATGGACGTAGGATTTAGCCCACTTGAAAGAAATCTTTAAGCAGCTTATCTTCCTTGACTAGAGTGCACACTGACGCATGAAGGTGTATATATTACCGAGGTTCAATTATATTTTGGTGGAAACTCATTTTCACTTCTGGCAACAGCCGTGCTATCAAAAATTGAGTTGTATTTAGACTAGTAGAAAAACCTTAGTGATAGAGCCAGCATGCACTGATCCAGGAGGTTACTGACAGACAGGCAGGCAGTAGGAGTCAGAACTCATGTAATCAGTTATATAGCGATCCACTATTTGGAAATCAACCATATGGAAAATGAATTAAAATTAATTTCCCAGCTGTTATATCTCACCGTGGCAGCTGTTAGTATGGGATATGAAATGTGACAACGTTAGGGGAAGAGAGATGGAAAATAACTAAAATCTCAGAGAAGGAATGGTTACTTAGCATTATGGATAAAGATTAGGCAGGACTTAAGGTGATAGATGTACTTGGTTCTTTACTTTCTGGTATTTTTAAATGAATCTATTTTAAAATGGGACTTATATAGATTCTTTGTGGTAGATACATAGGTATTCACTGTACAATTCTTTTAACTTTTTTGTATGTTTGATTATAAGCCCACATATTTACCCCAGAGGGACTCCCTGGAGGATATGGTAATACAAATACATTTCTTTCAACATAACCTGTCTCTCACAATGAAAAGCATGTTAAATATTTTGGAAACTAAAGCCAGTAAATGTTCAGATTGCTAGTAGTTTATTCTTGGGGCCTTACCAAAATGATCCTCTCCAACATCTGGGCTGTCTGACCAGCTGCCTCACTCAGACCACGACTTAATTTTTCATTCTCCTCTACCAGGGACTGATTCTTCTCCATTAAGGATTGTAGATTCTCTGATGGTTCCACACTAAAACAAAGTAAATAACATACTAGAAAAATATCTGATTGATAATACATATATCAAAGGTGGATAAAAATATATCCCATAGGCCTTTTGGATAGGTAGGGGGATTAAGTTAAAATTATACCACAAAAGTCTGGGAAAAGTGTGTCCAACCCAATCTATCCTCCTACTCAGGTAGAATATTGGGTGTACAATAAACACATCTCTGAAGTACTTCAATAGTTTGGAGAAAGGTAATAATTCAGAGACAGATATGGTTGCAACAAGAATGACTAACCTCTATCTTGACTCTTGGTTAGGATCTTTTCTGTTTGTGTCCTGTAGGTATGAAGTTATAGCTAACTGGAGCTAAAATACATGTTCTCTCCCTTTTCTTCCCACCCTCAATCCTTCATTAAAGATTAGGGAAGTAGAGAAGGGAGAGGTATGGGAGAGGTAGAAGTGACACTGCTCAGGGTCAAAATTCAACCTAATCAATATAAATATATTTCTCCTTTACTGTAAAGTTTAGGGAAACAGCATTTGAGAAGTCAAAAAGTTGAAATGATGACCAGCGGCCACTAAGAAAACATTTCACAATTCTTTATAAATAAGTGCTTCCTTCTAAATGCTTGCTTTGCTTGAAACTTACGACCCATAGCCTCTTGTTCATTTGTCTATCAATTTTAAATTGCTTAGAGTGAGTCAAGACAACAATGGTGTCCATTTCAAATATGAGGAAAAGGGAGGGTCAGAAATAGCTTGAAGGAATACATATAGGTAAGAACCTTTGGAATGTATACATATCACTTGGTATCAGTTCCAGACTAGTAAAGCAGACCAATAAGAAGTAGGGCTGTTTTTTGTTTTAATCCACTGGGATGAAATATTCAAAAGACTGGAAAACAGGACTGGTTAAAAAAAGATCAGAAGAAATATGAAGATTTGATCTGAAGAAGACTGAGGGGGAAAATGAATAGTTGTCAAGGCTATGAAAAAGAGAAAAATAAAGGACAGGGAATAGCTGTTCTCAATCTCAATAAAGGATAGAAAAGGACTTCAGGAAAAGAGTAGATGCCCTCTCACCCATCTTAAGACCTCCATCAATTTTTATAGAAGATCTTAGAAGGCACTTTATCAAAAGTTAATAGCAAGGCCACACAATAAGGTCTCATATGACACTGTTGAGCATTTACTAAGACTCTTATGAAGGAATGTTCAATTAAAATGCAGACTATAAAAATAAACTGTTAGTAAATTTAAGTGTTATTTCCTTATTTATTAAACTGAAAACTTCCATGCGTCATTCATGTAAGCTGACAAGCTTCAAAGTAATGATACTTTTAACTCAATCGTTTTTTATTTCCCTAAAAAATTTCCAGGACTTCTCTAAATGGGAAAATCATATTTAATTGTTGATTTTTCCAAGGAAAATTCAGCACATAGAAGTAGGTTCTTCATTGTAATTTGAGGCAAATTCTTGAATATTTAAATACTACTATAATTAATAATAGTTAACACTTCTATAGCATTATGGGCTAGGCTCTATTCTAAATACTTTATATACATTAAATTTTTAAAATTCTCCCAACAGCCCCTATGAGGTAAGTTCTACTGCTATCCTCATTTTACAGCTGGGGAAACTGAGGCACAAAGAAGTTAAATAACCTATAGCCACACAGCTAGTAGGTAATGTGAAGCTGAGATTTGAGCTCAGCAGTCTAGTTTCAGAGTCCATGCTCTTAACTATTATGCTGACTACAGAGATAGGTACTATAAGAATGCAGAGAATCCTGGATATAAAAGCTCTCACAGTAGTAAGGAAAAAAAAAGAGTTCTTGGCAAGATTATAGATATATTATAGGACTACATGATATAGGACAGCCACGTAATGGGTAAAATATTTAAAAGTAAAGCAAAAACAGGACCAGGGCCAAGCAAAGATCAGACTGAAAAAGAAAATATAACAGAAAACCAATGTTTTCACATGCTATTTAATTGCCAAGGCTAGGAATTCAAGTAAACTGAGCATTTGCAAATTGACCAACACTCACAGAAAATAAATACAAAAGCTTCAATAACATGTTAAAAAACAAAAGAACATAGTCTAAGGACAAAAAGTGAAAACATTCATATATGTAAAATGTACTTTTTGTTAATAAGCCTTATAAAATGTCTCTAAAAATATAAATATACATTCTTAAGAAAAGGAGCATCTTTATTTCTCTGTAAAATATTGAACAATTAAGTTTAATTGTTTGATTCATCAACTGTTTCTTAGAATCTATTACTTTTGCAGCTGAAACTATTTCCTTTAGTATATTCTAGACAATCAGAAGTCTGGAACTTTTTGTACTAAACTGAAAGGAAAGGAAGATGGGTCAATTGCTTCTAAATGAGCATAGTGAGAATAAAATGTAATCAGGAAACCCAGAGTAAATTATCTAAAGGGGGAAAATTAGGAAGAAAGAGGTAGTCATCTCTGGGTGATGAAATTACAGCAACTTTAAGTTTTATTCTCTATACTTCTCTAAATGTTCTACTAGAAGCAATTAGTCACTTTTATAATCAGAAAAAATGAGTAATTGAAAACAAAAATATTGAAAGAAAGTAGGCTCACATCATACATAAGAATAAATACCAAATGCAAAAATGAAATGTAAAAAATAAAACGACATTATTACTAGAAGAAAACATGGGTGAATTCCTCTTTTTTTATTTTTTATTTTTATTTATTTTTGAGACAGAGTCT
>NW_016804161.1:51020-59756 GCF_001698545.2 Rhinopithecus bieti
CACTCCAGCCTGGGTGACAGAGCGAGACTCCGCCTCAATAAATAAATAAATAAATAAATAAATAAATAAAATAAAAAATAAATAAATAAATAAATGGTACAGTCACTATGGAAAACAGTGTGGTGGCTTGATTTAAAAATTAAAAACAGAACTACCATATGATCTAGCTATTTACTTCTAGGTATATACCCAAATGAATTGAAAGCAGGGATATGATCAGATATTTGTATACCCATTTTTTTTGTTGTTGTTGCTTGTTTTGTGTGTGTGTATGTGTATGTATGTGTGTGTGTTTTTTGAGACAGGGTCTCACTCTGTTGCTTAGGCTAGAGTGAATGGCATGATCACAGCTCACTGTAGCCTCAGCCTCCCTGGGCTCAGGTGATCCTCTCAACTCCCAAGTAGCTGGGACTACAGGTGCACACCATCATACCTAGCTAATTTTGTATTTTTTGTAGAGACGGGGTTTTGCCATGTTGCCCAGGCTAGTCTCAAACTCCTGGGCTCAAGCGATCTGCCCACTTTCGCTTCCCAAAGTGCTTAGGATTACAGGCATGAGCCACCACGCCTGGCCCATATTTTTTTGTTTGTTTGTTTTTAAAGAGACAGAATATTACTATGTTGCACAGGCTGAAGCGCAGTGGCTATTCACAGGTGCTATCTTAGCATACTACAGCCTTGAACTCCTAGGTTCAAACAATCCTCCTGCCTCATCCTACTGAGTTGCTGGGACTTCGGCATGCACCACTACACCTAGCTGTACACCCATGCTTATAGCAGCGCCTTTCACGATAGCTAAAAGATGGAAGCAGTCCAGGTGTCCATCAATGGGTGCATGGATACACAACATACAATGAAATATTATTCAATCTTAAAATCAAAGGAAATTGTGACATATGCTACAACATGGATGAACTTTGAAGACATTATGCTAAGTGAAACAAGCCAGTCACAAAAAGACAAATACTGTATGATTCCATTCATATGAGGTACCTAGAGTAGTCAAATTCATACAGACTGAAAGCAGAATGGTGGTTGCCGGGGGCTAGGGGGAGAGAAAATGAGGAGTTATTGTTTAGTGGGTATAGAGTTTAAGTTTTGCAAGATGAAAAAAAGTTTTGGAGGTGGATGGTGGTGATGGCTACACAACATTGTGAATGAACTTAAAGCCATTGAATTGTGTGCTTAAAATAATTAAAATGGTAAATTTTATGTTATGTATATTTTACCACAATTTATTTTAAAAGAGGCCAAAGGACCAAAAAACCTAATAGAAAATGAGAAAAGACATGGACAATTCACCAGCAAAAAAAGTGGCCCTTAAATATATGAAAAAATGCTCAAATTCACTCATAAGAAATACAAAGTAAAACAACACTGAGATAGCATTTCTCAACTATCAGACTGCCAAAAATTGAACAAATATGACAATACATTCCATTGGTGAGGCTGCGGGGAAACAGGCTTTCTCATACACTGCTGGTAGGAATGCAAACTGGTACATCTCTTCTGGAGGCGAATATACCTTATAAAGGTACAAATGTACTTACCTTTTGTCCCAGCAATCCAACTTCTAGAAACCTACCCTTAAGATAAACCTCTGACAACACAAAAATATATACACACAGGTTATTCACTGCAGCATGTTTGTAATTGCAAAACATTGGAAACAACCTAAATGTGCATACATAGGAAAGGGGTTGAATTGATATGTATGGCACATGTCCACAATAAAAGTACTATGCACCTGCAAAAAAGAATGAGGAAGACTTCTCTGAACTGGTTAGAAATGATTTCCAGGAAATACTGAACAAAGCAAAGCCACAAAGAGTATACAATCATTACATACAGTACCCTACCATTCATATGAGAAAAAAAGGTGATATAATAAAATACACAGGTATCTGCTCATTTGTACAAAAGAAATACAAGAAGGCTAAACCAGAAACTAAAGAAATGGGTTAAATACAGGGGTAGGGAGAATAACGGTAGAAAAGAGGTAGAAATAAGGGTGGGAAATAGGAATGGGAACAGAGTTGCAGGGATGGCGAGGGAATGACATTTACCTCACTGAGTATATCCTTTTTCCTTTTTGAAAAAAATTGTGGCACATATATGCATTAAGCAGTTTCTCATCACCCACTTCCCTCAAACTTCCTACCCTTCCTAGTTGCCAATGTCAATTGTTCCATACTGTAGGTCCATGTGAACACATTATTTGGCTCCCATTTGTAAGTGAGAACATCTAGTATTTAACTTTGTGTTTCTAAGTTGTTACAATGTACATTATTCAGGTGATGGATGCACTAAAAGCCCAGACTTCACCACTACACAACATCCATATAATAAAATTGCACTTACATCCCATAAATTTATACAAATACAAATTGGAAAATTATGGGAAACATATAAAACTTACCATCTTAATCACCTTTAAGTATGCTATTCACTAGTGTTTAAGTATATTCACATTGCTTGCTGTGAAACAGATCTCCAGAATGTTTTCATCTTGCCAAACTAAAATTCTATACCCATTAAACAACTTCCCTTTCCCACCTACCCCCCAGTCGCTGGTAACCACCATTCTACTTTGTTTTATGAATTTGACTACTTTAGATACCTCACATAAGTGGAATCGTACAGTATTTGTCTTTTTGTGACTGGCTTAGTTCACTTAGCATATCTTCAATGTCCACCCATGTTAGCAAGTGACAGGATTCCCTTCCTTTTTAAGGCTGAGTGATATTCTGTTGCATGTATACACCACATTTTATCAGGTCATATGTTGATAGACATTTGGGTTATTCTACCTCTTAACTATTGTGAATAGTGCCACTATGAACATGGTCGTGAAGAAATCTCTGAGACCTTGCTTTCAATTATTTGGATATATACACAGAAGTGGGATTGCTGGATCATATGGTAAGTCTAGTTTTAAGTTTTTCAGGAACCTCCATGCTGTTTTCCATAGTGGTTACATCATTTTACAATCCCACCAACAGTGTACAAGGCTTCCAATTTCTCTATATCTTCACATCCTTGCCAACACCTCTTATTTTCAGTTATTTATCTATTTATTTATGTAATAGTAGCCATGCTAATGGGCATGAGGTGATATCTCATTGGGGTTTAATTTGCATTTCTCTGGTCTAAGTATATCCTTTTGTATAACTCTGACTCTTAGATCCATTATGTTTCACATACCTAAAATATAAACAAAAAAAAGTAACTAAGATTTAGGGGGAGAGTGCCTAAAAGGGAATACAAACAGTAACTGTGGGAAACGTTATCCTGCTTAGATTCTCTAAGCCTAAAGATAAAAAGAACTGTACAAGAACGCTGTAATCTATTTCATAAAAAGTATTTCCCACAGAGATATAGGCTAATAATTCTGAAACTACTTTATGTGTATAGTAGAACTGAACAAGTAAATAAATAGATTGCAGATGAGAGCTGGGTTTCTTACTGTTGGAGAAAGAAATTACAAATAAGGAAAGGGGAAAAAACAAAATGAACCCTGTCACATTGGAATGGTATCAGAGGTGTCAGTATAAACTCATGGTTTGTAATATATATGCAGGTAGATATATTCGAAAATATAGATGAAGGTGTATGTGTACGTTACTACACATGTAGACTATTTCTGAGCTCTACCTGCTCAGAGTGCTTAGAAGCAGTAAAACTCTAGTAACAATAAACACAGCTGGCGCTAGTACCCAAATCTTGATTTCTAAACACAATTTTCCATCGACAAAAAAAGAAAGGAACTAGGGCTCCTTGGAGACATGGTTGATTCCAGAACTGGGGCAGGGAAAATACAAGATGAGTTTGGAAACTCTTGTAGAAATGATCAAAAACTTGCGAAGAGCCAACCTGAAGGAGCTCCTAATGGACAAAGCAGGAACAATTTGAGCAAAAAAACAAATAATAGTGCTGGATGTTAACCCATAGAATAAAATAAATATCCATGAATCTATACAAATATAACTAGATGTCAAACAAATGAGGAAGAAGAGACAGCTCTTCCTCACAATAGAATTCCAATTAATAAATTTCTGAGGCCAGAACCCATGCTCTTTCTGTTACATTAGGCTGCTTTAAACATAACTAAGTCCTAAATAGTCAGCAAAATTGGTAAGATCCTTACCTTGACACCAAGTGCTAGCAGAAACCAGGGAAAACTATTATTAGGAAAATAGCCTCTACTAGAATACACAATTAAAATTAATCTATGACTCTTACTTTATAGATCCAGGCAGGGTACCTCCATGGGCTTGTAGCAACAAGACTTGTAGCTGTTGTACCTGGGAGAAGCAAAGAAACATAATCAGTTAGCCACCAACCAAATGCTACTCATCCCTTGGCAGCAAAATTACCACAATTAGCAACAGAGTAATTTTACTAAATATCTATGAAATCTAAGGCAAATAGCATATCTTAGATACTACCAAAGGCATCATACATAGTTGATGATCCAATGATAACAGGACAATCAGCATTACATGAACAACTATTAAGTAGAAGATGAGTTGTCCATTTTATCTACATTTTAATGAGTTTTACTGAGCACCTATTTTCTTCTATTTTTTTTTTTTTGGAGACAGAGTCTTTCTCTGTCGCCCAGGCTGGAGTGCAGTGGCACTTCTGCCTCCCAGGTTCAAGTGATTCTCCTGCCTCAGCCTCCCAAATAGCTGGGACTACCGGTGCCCACCACCACACCCAGCTAATTTTTGTATTTTTTGTAGAGACAGGGTTTCACCATGTTGGCCAGCCTGGTCTTGAATTCCTGACCTCAATTGATCCGCTGACCTCATCCTCCCAGCGCGGGACTTACACGTGTAAGCCACTGCTCCTGGCCTTGAGTACCTATTTTTCAAAATCAGTCTCAGCACTGGGCTAGACAATGTTCGGACATATAAAAATAAAATACGACTCCTACTCTCAAGTTTACAATCTAGTTAAGAAAGATAAGCCTAAAGTCTAAAATAGTAGGAAATAATACAAGACAGAATAAGCAAATTAACAAAGACCTAAATAGTCAAAGGGAGGCTTCATGAAGATGGATCTTAAACCAGAGCGCATGTATAAGCATCCTCTCCCATTCCCGCCTAAGACACAAGGGGAGTTGTTCTCCCTCCCAAGACTGGTCTCCTTGCATGTGCTTTGGATTCCTACTCTTCTCACCATCTTATGAATCTTACTCTGTTATCCCTTCTCTCTTCTATATTTTCAATTTCTCCCTTTCTATAAGATCCTTCCTATTAAGATTAAAACATGTTCAAGTCTCTCCCATCTTAAACAAAACAAAAGCATCTTTCCCAACCCCACTTCCTATCTCCCTTACCCTATTTCTCTCTTTTTTCACAATGTTTGAGAGAGTAATACACCAATTGCCTCCATTTCCTTTCGCTCGCCACTCAGTTGCTCCTCGACTTACCCTAATATGACTGCCTACATCATTCCAATGAAATAACTTGCCCAAGTTACAAATGAGCTGCATGTCACCAAATCCAATGAGAATTTTCCAGTCTTCATTTTACTTGACTGACTGGTAGCATTTGGCTTACAAGACACATTTTCCTGGTTTTCCTTCTATTCTTCTAACTCATCTTCCAAGTCTCCTTCTTGGTTCATCTTTGCTCCACTTGTCCTTTAAATGGTAAAGTCTCCCAAAGCTCAGTAGGAGTTTTCTTACTTACATTCTCCTTATATTCTCTTCTGAATGTCTCATCTCTGCCTCTGGTTTCTATTACCTGAAACTGGTGACTTCCAAAACTACCTCAAGCACAGATCTTTCTGAACTTCAGACTTTTATATTCAACTATCTACCTGATATTTCCACTTAGTTGTCTGGTATCCTCAAACCTCGTCCTTTTCCAGTGTAACCCAGGTCAGTGAATATCCAGTTCCAAATGCCAGAAATCTGGGTGTCATTCCCTTATCTAATTCATTGGTTTCTTCCTTCTATCACCACTGCCAGCACTCTAAGTCCAAGTCATCATTATCTCTCGCTTAGATTACTGCAGTACCTTCTTAAATGATCCCCATGAATCTACTCTTGCTTTACTACATTTCTATACAGCAGCTAGGCCATTGTTTAAAAATGTAAATTATCAAGTTACTACCTGGCTTAAATCCTTCTTAACATTGTCCATGAGTCCTGGATCAGTCCTCTGCTTTCCCTCTAGCCTTATCCTGGAATACAGGCACATCTCAGTTTATTGTGCTTCACTTTACTGCACCTCACAGATACTGTGTTTTTTTATAAATTGAAGGTCTGTGGCAACCCTGAATTAAGCAAGGCTATTGGCACCATTTTTCCAACAGCATATGCTCATTTCATGTCTCTGTGTCAACAATTTTTTAGCAATAAAGTATTTTTAAATTAAGGTATGTACATTGTTTTAAGACATAATGGTATTGCACATTTAATAGACTACAGTATAGTGTAAATATAACTTTCTATGCACTGGAAAACAAAAAAAACTGTGTGACTCACTTTATTGTAATATTTGCTTTATTGTGGTGGTCTGGAACTAAGCCCACAACATCCTTAAGGTAAGCCTGTACTCTTTCCTTGCTTTCTACACTCTAGCCACACTGGCATTCTTTGAGGTCTTCAAATGCACTATACTTCTGTCCTATCTCAGACCCTTCCAGCACTTGCTATATGCCAAGTACTGTTCTAAGTGCTTTACATGTATTAACTTATTTAACCCTCATGAAAACCCTAAGAAGAAGGTATTATTATTATTTCTACTGTACAGATAGGGATACCAACGCACAGAGAATTTGCCCAAGGTACATAGCTAGTGAGTTACAGAGCTAAGATTTCAACATGGGCAGGCTAGTTGCAGTGTCAGTGCTCCTGGCCACTATACAGCTGTCCCTATGTATATGCAGGGGATTGGTTCCCCTGCATATACATTTTTGTATACCCTGTGCGTATACAAAAATGTACACGCATAGTCCAGTCCTGCAGTCAGCCCTGCAGAATCTACATGTACAAAAAGTTTACACACGGGTTTCTCATCCTGCAAATATCGTATTTTTGATCTGTGTTTGGTTGGAACAAACTCCTATTGTTCGAGAATCAACTGTACTTTGCTACCTATGTTTCTTCTCTCTAGAACTCTCTTCTTTGTTTTGTGCAGTGATTTATTTTCCTTCTTCTAGTCATGCCCACTTCTAATCTATTTTCTCTATACTTGCTAGAGTGATCTCCCCAAAACACACATTTCATCATATCACCCTCCTACTTAAAACTCTTCAATGGCTCTTCACAGCTTTCAGGTTGAATTCCAAATTCTTTAACAAGTCATATAAGGAACTTCGGAATTTAGCCCCTGTCTACACCTCTCATCTCATCTCTCACTGCTCACTTCTTCTTTATCAGTGAACTCTCCAGTGCTACCCCTAATCTTAAATGGACAGCAAACACGTTAATAGGAGTTATTTTAAGAGGTCCCCAAACTAACATGCCTAACCAACATCTCTAAACTTCTGATAGAGAAGAAACTGAGAAACAGAAGCTCTACCATTCCACTCACATACTTGTAATTTTTCCCGTCAAATTTTAAGTCCCTTATACCTGTTGCTTTAGATGATTAAGTTCAGCTGTCTGGGGATCAATATTAACAATAGGTTTGTTCTTGATTTTTCTTGCTCTGTCAGCATAGCGAAGGGTATTTAATGTTTCCTCTAGATTGGAGTCAGCAGGACTCACACAGGCTATCATAAGAGTATGGCTATTACCTCCTAGAGAATCTGAAAAAGAACAATAAAGAATAATGAAAGGAAATGAAATCAAACAAGTAGGATATAAGCAAAGCCGTCCATTCGGGTTGGTGACTTAAAATTCAGAGCTATAAGAAAACGTTCTTAATGTTTTTTATATTGAAACAATAGGAAATATATAGATATCTAAGATTTCTGATGTGATATACATTTAAATCCTATTGCATGTGTCCCCATTCTCAAAAGGGATTGTGATTTCAGCAGTTAATCAGGTTAAAACAACTGGGGCCTGGCCTATGTAAGTTAGGAGCCACTAGTGAAATTAAACATTCTTAGGATGCCCCCTCTAGGTGGATCTTAACTCTCCAGGGAATTCTGCTTAGCAGCACTAATAATTAAAGAAACAGTAACCAAATTCATTTTCAGGTGCAAAGTACAAAGTACAGTTGGTGCACTACAGATTTCTTGGCTCTCAATGTCATATATGAAGACATTTTTCCATTATCTTAGAAACCTGCTTGCCAACGGCACTCTCTCATATTTATCAATTAGACAACTGTGTATGTCATAGTCCAAATAGCTGGCTTTTTACCTGTTTCATCTTTGCTTTCTCAGCACTATCATTTTGAGTTACTCTCTTATTTTTAGAGGCACTTTGGACTTACCTTGAAGCAGTCGAGTCAACTTGGAATCTCTGTAGGGCACAAAGCCACCCTTTTTGTCATCTCCAAGAGCACTGATTACATTTCCCAAGCATAGGAGGCCTCGGTTAATATTAATACCTAACAGCAGGAAACGAAATTTAAATTGCTTGGTAACGCATCCAACATATATCGACATTTCTTCTGAGAAACAGAAAAGAAATTAAGACTCCATAAAAATATTGAGTCATCACAACAAATAAAGATAATTTTAGACCAATATCCCTGATGAATATCAATACAAAAATCCTCAATAAAATACTGGCAAACCGAATCCAGCAGCACATCAAAAAGCTTA
>NW_016804161.1:62197-65945 GCF_001698545.2 Rhinopithecus bieti
GTCTAAATGTTGGATACGTACGATTGAGTCCACTAGCACTTCTTGCCCTTTCCCATGGAAACAAAGCAGACAGATAAATAACTATCACCATGACAACCATCTGTATAGTTATTTACTTTTTATATCCATTATGATAATCTTTAAATTAATGCTGTGAAATTGGATGAACAGGGTTTCTTTTTTTTTTTTAACATATCATCATCATTATTTTCATTATCATTCTCATTTTACAGATAAAGAAAGAAGCTCAGAGGTTAAATGACCTGCCTAAGGTCAAACAGCTAGTAAGTGGTAGGCCTGAGATTCCATTTCAAGATTTCAGTCAAGTCCTATGCTCTTTTCATTATACCATACTGAAATACCTTTCCTACTATAGCTTTAAAAAAGATAAAGATTATTTTCCAGTTTGTTTAATTCTGAGGTTTGCTTCTTAAACATTGTAATAACCTCTGAAGTCCTGCTAAAGCAACTGACTTCCCATTATTAGCCTTACTGTGGAAAAGCTATATCGTATAATGGTTAAGTGCAGTTGGTATCAAATAGACAGGTTACAATCCTGGCTCTGTCACTGACTAGTTATATGATCTTGGGTTAAGTTCTTTCATAAAATGAGACAACCTTATTGGGTTGTGGTAGGGAATTAATTAAGATTCTACATATGAAGCAAAGTTAAATGATAAATAAATCATGCTATGGTTTGAATGTTTGCGTCTCCTCCAAAATTCATGTTGAAACTTAGCCCCCAATGCAATAGTATTAGGAGGTAGGACCTTTAGGAGATCATTAGGCCATGAAATGTCTACCTTCATGGATGGGATTGGTGCCTGATAAGAGGACTGGAGAGAATTAGCTAGTTGCTTTTGCCCTTCTGTCCCTTCTGCCACGTGTGGACACACCATTTATCCCTTTTCCCCATCTGCCATGTGAGGCTGCCAGGATGTCTGTCCTCACCAGTCATTGATTCTACTGGCACCATGACCCTGGACTTCTCGCCCCCAGAATTGTGAGAAATAAATTTATATTGTTTCTAAATTACTCAGTCTAACGTGTTTTGTTATAGCAGCACAAATGGACTAGTTAGCTCTACTCTACCTTTTATATAGCCATCCTTTGGAATCCCTTATAACATGAAACAATTATATTTATGAGATCCCGAACTCGAAATTCCTGACTGCATCCTACTATCCTTCCATTTCTTTGGATCCTGTTCTTCACCCTTTTTTTGGACTACCAATTTACTGACACTTTCTAATACTGTCAGTAGATCAGTCTCTTCTGGACCTTCAACTCTTGCTCTGAACCCTATGGTTGATCATTTCAATTACGTTTTCCTAAGAACTCACTGGACATACGATCTTCTACCATTCTCACCATGTCAATTCTCAACCACAGGTTAAACCAACTGTGTGCGTGTATGTTTATTTGTAAGCTGCAATACTGAAGAAACAGCATAACCAAACAGATGAGATCCACTATAAACATGCTACCTAACCTTAGCTGAACCCTTGGTCAATTGATCATCTCTTCTTCCTCATTCCTACTTTACTAACTTTCTAATCTAACAAATCTAATTCACCATGGCAGCTATTATACAGACTCATCATTTTTAAGAATATAAACCTATCTTCACTTTCTAATGGTAGATGATTTCACCAAATACTTTATAGAGATGAAAGTTATCAACAAGGGCTCCCCAACCTCCCCTCTCCTCACCTCACATTCATTCTTTTGCTATTACTTATTCCTTCATCTTGCCCCTTGTTTCAGAGGAAATAGCTGCCTTTGTTTTCAAGGTCCTGCCTTCTGCCTCTGTTTCTATTCCCTCCATTTCCTCTGGGACCCTGATCCCTTATCTTCTCCCTCTCTCTTAGATCTTCTACTTAATTTTTTCCTTCACTAATTCCTTCTTTTTAGCCTATATTCACGCTCAAATCTCTCTAATCTAAAACAAAAATAATTTTCTCAATTATCCCTTTGTTTTCCTCTTATTACCAACCAGAATGGGTACCGTTTATCCTCTCTAGGATGTGAAGGAAAGCCTGCTGAGATTTATCAAACCTGCCTGAAAATACCTGTAATAAATCCTGTGTTAGTCCATTCTTGTCTTTTCCTTCCCTTTTTAGCCAAACAAAACATTGTGTTATTTTATTGGCCCATATCCCAACTAGATGTAAAGGAGAGACTGCTGAGGTTTTTCAAAGCTGCTGAGCAAAACTTCCATCTATAGTTTCATATAGGAACAAAATAAAATTCCGGATGAACCCTGAGAAGAATCTATGGCAATGATCCAAGCAAGAACCAAAGATTTAAGGATAAAGTGGGTGTTTTTTTTTTTTTTTTTTTTTTCAAATTGGAGTTGGGGCTCAAGAATAGAAAAAAGCTAAAAGACATGAATGTTTCTCTAGAAATAAATCACCACAAAACAGGATTTGATTTCCTGTTAAGACATTAAAATGATAAATTATTGACAAAGATGGAGTATATATCACAAAGATGGGGAAGAACATATTTGCAGAGACTTAAAAGTTCTGATTAAGGACAGCTATGAAGAAAAATGAAGTAGTTTTCTTCGGAAGAATGAGAACAGATCAAGTAAGAAGAGTCAAAAATGCTACTCAATACCTTTGGGTATTTGTTCACTACGGCAACAAATAAATAATAAAGGAGAGATTTTAACTTTAAAAGAGAAATATAACTTCACAGCTATCATGGAGCACATTACAATAGTTTTACAGCTGGAATAGAAAAGCATATTTGTAAGAAAAAAGAAAAATGAGGCAGGAGAGAAATGAAGTAGATCTATATGCAGTGGTTCTCAACTGGAGGCAATTCTGCTTCACAGAGGACATCTGGCAATCTCTGGAGACATTCTGGTTGTCACAACTTAGGAGTGGGGTATGTGTGCTACTGGCGTCCAGTGGGTAAAGGCCAAAGATATTGTAAAACATCCTACAATGCACAGGACAGCCTCCTTCTCCGTAAACAATTATTTGATCCAAAATATTAACGGTGCCACAGCTGGGAAACCCTGCTCTATGTGTGAAGAAAATAGGTATGGGCCTAAAGCAGGTAGCATGGCTGAGTAAATGAGGGTGAAAAACAGAAGTATGCTATGATAGATGGTCTGCCTGGTCAAAGAGAAAGCGAATGATTGTTACTGAAATGGATCACAAAACGTATAGAGGCAATCAGTGATAGGGTATACAGCAAGAAAGGCACTTGATTAGGAGAGAGAATCTTAGTTAAAATTCTGCCTCTGCCACTTACCAATGTGTATAATACTGAACTAGCCACTGAAACTTTCTTTTATCCATAAAACAGGGATAATACCGATCTTACCTAATGGGACTGGGATAAAACTCAAATGTGATTTGTAAAGGGTTATCTATATTTAAGTTATTATTAACATAGTAGAAAAACTTGGATAATCTGAATACTTACTAAGTCACATGAGGCTGAAAGCAGAGTACTTGATAAATCCCTTATCTACTCTGCTGACTGTTTATTTACCCAAAAGATACTACGAGTGAAGAATAAAATGGCTGTTTTGGCCTTCAAGTTGACACACAAGGAAGAATTGATTATAGAAGTAAAAAGATGGGAATCTGATTGAAGGATACCAAGGAGCACAGTCAGCCATCAGTGTCCCAGACTTTAAGAAATAACCTTCAAAATTCAGGAAAAAAGATAGTTAGGATCCCAGGAACAGAATGTCTAAAAGGGAAAAAAAAAAAAAAAAAAAAAAAAA
>NW_016804161.1:67090-73984 GCF_001698545.2 Rhinopithecus bieti
AAAAAAAAAAAAGAAGGCTTTCAAAAAATAAAATTATAATTAGTCATAAATTATTCTAATAAAATATCAATGTAGCTACACAGGAACGGGCTTTCAAATAACTTCATATATAAAAAGAACATATAGAGCATTATGGGAAATTCTACTCAAACATAGGAAACTGAACACCAGCATCTCTCTCCTGTTCCTCCTAAAAAGAATAAAAAATGAACACCACTAAAAAGAATAAAAAATGTACTAACCCACTAGATCACAGAAGAGGAAATATAGTAGATACAAGGTTGCAACATATTTTTAGAGTACCGATTAAGAAGCAATGACTGACTTAGCAAGATGGAATAAGGCTTAACTTAAAGTGTTTGCAGAGGGAAAATAATGATAATGATAGTGATAAAAACAGCTAAGTTTATACAGTGTTTATAGTACTGTTCAAGGTACTGTATACATATTAACTAATTCAATTTTCACAAGTCCTATAAAGTAGATATTATAATTATCCCTGTTTTGACAGATATGAAAGTTGAGGCACAAATAAGTTAGGTAACTTGCCCAAAGTCACACAGCCACTAAGTGGCAGTCAGAATGCAAATGTAGGCAGTATGGTTCCAAAGTCCATGGAGTCTTAATCTCTGTACTCTAGGGAAGGAATCTAATTTGTTCACTTGGCACCAGGTTCTGCAGAAACAGGAGAAGCTTAGGGTGAAAAAGATGGGGGTGGTAGAAAATCTATATGATATACAGAACTCCTGGACTCTCAAGTCTCCTTTCCAGAGCCATGCAACTACTGTGTCCTCCATTCTCAATCTCCCAGTCTACTTTATGGGATATGCTTTCTATATTTGCCCATTAAATGTTGATACTCTCTGGGAACTGTCTTAAGCTCTTTTGTTATTACATACACTCTCTTTGTGGGATCTCATCCATGCCATGACATCCATGGGATCTCATCCATGCCAATAAATACCTATATAATAATGACTCCCTAAATATATATGTTCAAACCAGACTCTTTCCTGACGTCCAAATCTGTATTATGACTACCTACTGAATCCCTCTAGTGGACTATGCCCACGTGGCATGGCACAAAAACATTGAACAAAACAGAATTTATCTTTCCATGCAAACCTATTCCAATTCCACACTGTTCCTTTCAATTATCTTACCATCTAACCTGTCACCAAACTAACAGCAAATCTGAGTCATCTTGGACATTTCCTCTTTTCTCACCCCACACGTCCAAATCCTTTATTCATTGTGCCACATATTAGAGACACAAAGATGAATAAGTCAAAATCCCTACTCTCAAGGAGTTCATAGTCTAAAGGGAAAGAGAGACATACAAACAAACAAATAATTGCAAATACAATGTTAGAGGAAGAGATACGTGTGGTTAAGATGGGTTCTCTTAGGAGAGAGTGGTAAGCTTTGCCTGGGAAGGTAAAAGGCAGCTTCAGAGAATAACTGAAGTTAGAGCTGAAATGTGAAAGATGACTAGGACAATGATAATAGAGGAGGGAAGAGTAGGAAAGAAGAGAGTTAAGGGCATTCTAGGCAGAGGAAGTGGCATATGCCAAGGCACATGTTTGTGTGAGAACACAATACATTTAGGAATTACAAGTAGTTCAATATGAGTACAATGCAAGTTATGAGATGGAGAGAGATAAACAATGAGGCCAGGGAACAGATCATAAAGGGCTTTTATGTCATGGCCAAGTATTTGTATTTATCCTATAGGACTGTGGTTTTCAAATCGTACTCCTCAGAACCTTAGGGATAATTCAGGGAGCCCTAGAGATACTTGAGTTTCTACAAATAACAATTTGGATTTTGTTTTAAATATTATTTTTTATTGTGGTAGAATATACATGACATAAAATTTACCATTTTAACCATTTTTATTTATTTATTCATTAACTTTTGTTTTCAGTTCAGGGGTACATGTGCATGTTACAGGGGCTTGGTATATAGATTATTTTGTCACCCAGGTTATAAGCATAGTACCCAATAGGTAGATTTTTGATCCTCTCCCTCCTCTCATGCTTCACCCTCAAGTAGGACATGGTGTTTGCTGTTCCCCCTTTGTGTCCATGTGTTCTTAATGTTCTCACAAGTGAGAACATGCGTAATTGGTTTTCTGTTCCTGTGTTAATTCACTTAAGATAATGGCCTCCAGCTTCATCCATGTTGCTGCAAAGGACATGATCTTGTTTTATTTTATAGCTTCATAGTCTTCCATGGTGTATGTGTACCACATTTTCTTTATCTGGTCTATTGTTGATGGGTATTTAGGTTGATTCCATGTCTTTGCTACTGCGAGTAGTGCTTCAGTGAACACACATGTGCACGTGTCTTCATGGTAGAATGATTTATTTTCCTTTGGATATTGTATTACTCCATTTTCACACTGCTATAAAGACATACCCAAGATTGGGTAATTTACGAAGGAAAGAGTTTGAATTGACTCACAGTACTGCATGGCTGGGAAAGCCTCAGGAAACTTACAATAATCGCAGAAGGGGAAGTAGGCACCTTCTTCATAAAGTGGCAGGAGAGAGAGGTGAAGTGCAAGCACAGGAAAACTGCCACTTTTAAAACCATCAGATCTCCTGAGACTCACTCACTATCAAGAGAACAGCATGGGGAAATGCCCCCCATAATCCAATCACTGTCCTCCAGGTTCCTCCCTTAACACATGGAGATTACAATTTGAGATGAGATTTGGGTGAGGACATAGAGTATATATTCAGTAATGGGGTTGCTGAGTCGAATGGTAGTTCTGTTTTAAGTTCTTTGAGAAATCACCACACTGCTTTCCACAATGGCTGAACTAATTTACATTCTAACTAGCAGTGGATAAGTATTCCCTTTTCTCCACAACCTTGCCAGCATCTGTTATTTTTTGACTTTTTAGTAATAGCCATTCTGACTGGTGTGAGATAGCATCTCACTGTGGTTTTGATCTGCATTTCTCTAATGATTACTGATGTTAAGGATTATTTGATACGCTTGTTGGTCATGTGTATGTCTTCTTTTGAAAAGTGATTGTTACAACCCATAGAGTGGGAGAAAATCTTCACAAACTATACAGCTGACAAAGGACTAATATCCAGAATCTACAAATAACTCAAACAGATCAGCAAGAAAAAAACAAATAATCCCATCAAAAAAGTGGGCAAAGGACACGAACAGACACTTCTCAAAAGAAGATATACAAACAGCCAACAAATGCATGAAAAACTGCTCAACATCACTAATCGTCAGGGAAATGAAAATTAAAACCACAATGAAATACCACGTTACTCCTGCAAGAATGGCCACATAATTAAAAAGTCAAAAAACAATAGATGTTGTTGTGGATGTGGTGGAAAGGGAACACTTTTACACTGCTGGTGGGAATGTAAATTAGTACAACCACTACGGAAAACAGTATGGAGATTACTTAAAGAATTAAAAGTAGAACTACCATTAAATCCAGCAATCCCACTACTGGGTATCTACCTAAAGGAAAAGAAGTCATTATATGAAAAAGACATGCACATGCATTGTTTATAGCAGTACAATTAGCAATTGCAAAAATATGGAACCAACCTAAGTGCCCAGTGACCAACCGGTGGATAAAGAAAATGTGGTAAATACACACATTGAATACTACTCCGCCATAAAAAGGAATGAAATAATGTCTTTTGCAGCAACTTGGATGGAGCTGGAGGCCATTATTGTAAATGAATTAACCCAGGAATGGAAAACCAAGTATTGTATGTTTTCACTTATAAGTGGGAGCTAAGCTACAAAGACACAGAGCCATAAGAATGACATAGTGGACATTGGGGACTCAGGCCAGGGGGAGGTTTGATGGGGGTAAGGGACAAGAGACTACATATTGGGTATAGTATACACTCCTCAGGTGATGGGCACACTACAATCTCAGAAATCACCACTAAAGAACTTATCTATGTAAACAAAAACCACCTCTACCCTGAAACTATTGAAATAAAAAAAATTTAAAAAATAATGGCCAGGCACGGTGGTTTATGCCTGCAATCCCAGCACTTTGGGGGGCCGAAGCGGGTGGATTGCTTGAGCCCAGGAGTTCTAGACCAGCGTGGGCAATGTGGCGAAATCCTACTACTACCTAAAATACAAAAATTAGCTGGGCGTGGTGGTGTGCACCTGTAGTCCCAGCTACTCAGGAAGCTGAGGTGGGAGAATCACTTGAGTCTGGGAGGTCAAGGCTGCAGTGAGCCAAGATTGTGCCACTGTACTCCAGCTTGGGTGACAGAGTGAGACTCTGTCTTAAGAAAAAAACAAAGAAATTGTGATCACAAAAATAGCTATAATATTCTTATGGGTTTAACATTGACTTAATGTTATACATTTGAACTTATACATTTACATGAATTTAAAATGCTTTTAATCTATTTCAAATGTTAGAATTTGTTATAAGGTTTTATTTTAAAAAAGCTCCTATGCTTTTAAAAGAAGGCAGATTAAAATCTGTTGTAGACAATGGGAAACAAATAACAGGTTTTAAAGAGGATGGAAACATGACCAACTTCGGATTTTGTAAGTATTACTTTGTCCAGGAGTTCACAACCAGCCAGGGCAACACTGCAAAACCCTGTCTCTACAGAAAATACAAAAATTTGCTGGGGACAGTGGCATAGACTCACAGTCCCAGATACTCGGGAGGCTGAGGTGCAAGGATGGCTTCAGCCCAGGAGGTTGAGGCTTCAGTGAGCCGTGATCACACCACTGCACTCCAGCCTAGGCGACAGAGTGAGACCCTGTCTCAAGAAAAATAAATATTAAGTATTACTTTGTTGGTCATTTGGAAGGTGGACTTGGAGCCTAAAAAACTGGCCTTGTTAAAAAACGTCTTTACCATTTTTTTCTTTTCAACATGATTTTATTCTAGAATTTGCAAAATTTTAAAAATAGCCAAATAAAAAGCTTAAAACCTTGAAAAAAAGAAAGAAAACATTTAGAAGGTTATTTTAATGGTTCAGATGACAGCACTCTGAGAACTGCAGCAGTGGAAAAGGAATGAGGGATATAGAAGTCAGAAGCACTTAAGGCATAAACATGACATGGCTAAGCTAACTTCTGGATGTGAAAGGTGAGAAAAGAGAATGCGTAAAGTCACATACTAATATTCCAGGAATAAAGTACATATTTATTCTTCTAGCCAGACAACAGTTATAGAGTACCTACTGTGTGTAAGGCACAGCGTGGGGCACATGTAGCAGGAAAATAAGAAATGGTCTCTGCTTTTAAGGAACTCAAAGTCTAACGGGGGAAACAGATAATTAAATAATTACATGAAAAGAAACACTATGAGAAAGAGGTAACTTTATCTTGATGTGGCTTTGGGTTACAGGCTTTTGGGTAAGTGCATTTGTCAAAACCCAGCTAATATACACTTAAAATTTGTGCTTTTCATTGTACATCTTATATTAAGAATATAAATATTGGTCGGGCATGGTGGCTCATGCCTGTAATCCCAGGACTCTGGGAGGCCGAGGCGGATCACCTGAGGTCAGGAGTTCAAAACCAGCCTGGTCAACATGGTGAGACCCTGTCTCTACTAAAAATACAAAAATTAGCCAGACGTGGTGGTGCAGATCTGAAGTCCCAGCTACTTGAGAGGCTGAGGCAGAAGAATCGCCTGAACCTGGTAGGCCGAGGTTGCAGTGAGCCAAGACTGAGCCACTGCACTCTAGCCTGGGAGACGGAGCAAGACTTGGTCTCAAACAATAAATAAATAAATAAATAAACAAACAAATAAATAAATATTAAATGCCAGTTAATAATATGCAAGCTGAAGTAGTTAGGAGGAAGTATATTAATTTGCGTAATTTACTTTAAAATGTGTTTTTAAAATGAATATAGATTGACAAATGGATAGATGGACAGATATGTGATAAAGCAAATATAGTAAAATGTTAATTTTACTATAGGTATAGGGGTATTGTAAAATCAACTTGAAGTAACTTTGATAATTTTTATCAATAAATGTTAGAGAAAACCCACTATGTGAGCATGAATTTACAGAAAGATCTTGACCGAGAGTAGAGGTTTCATAGGTGGGTAACATCTGAATTGCAAATTGAAATATTAGTAGGAGTTTCCAGGCAGACCAAAAGGGAGAAAGAACTCAGGCATTCAGTGAGGACCTATGGCATGTCAGGCGCTATGCCGGGGCCTAGGGATTCAAAGATGAATATGACTCAGTTCTTGCCTTTGATTGGCTTGCTGTCTACTGGGGAAGTCAGGTAGTTAAGGAGATGACTGTAATACATAGTTGGGGCAGTGTTAGTGTAGAAGAGAGGTAAGCACTAGATAAGGGGTACCTACTCCGCATTGGGGGATTGAGGCGGTTAAACAAAGTTTCTTTAAGGGGATGAAATTGGGACTGAGCGCAAAATTGAATGAGCCAGATGAAGATAGAGGGAAGGCACTTCTGCAGAGGGAACAGAACGCACAAAGACACTTAGATGAGAGAGTATGAGGCACACTTAGTATGGCTAAGCAGATTGCAAGTAAAGAGTGGGGAGAGGAAAAGCTAGCCAAGGAGGGAAGGCTAGAGCAAAAAGGCCGTAAGGAAGCAGCATGGTGCAAACTGAGGAGCTCTGGAAGAGCTCTTAGCAGGGAGATACAGTTTAGGAAGAATACTCTGGCTGCTGATTGGTTGATGACTTGAAAGCATACCTAACTGAAGACAGGGAGACCAGTTCTTGTTATAATCAAAAAAAATGATGAGGGCCTGAGATAAGATAGTGGTAGTAGGGTTAAAGAAAAGAGACTGAGGTGAAAGATGAAAAGTTAGGGCTGACAGGTCTCAGTGACTGATGAGATTGGGGAAAGGAGTCAGAGTAAAAAAAAAAAAAAAAAAAA